>NC_081559.1:65129265-65219830 GCF_022355385.1 Mustela nigripes | reverse complement strand
TAGGCAAGCAAAATTTCACATAAACATAGTAATACTTTGATTACCATGATTTACCAGATTAACAAAGCTTTATTTATCAGTTCCAACTTACATTTTTTTGCAATGAGATTCTTTCCCATGATAAATACATTGCAGTTGGTTTAACAAATAAGCCTATTCTCCCCACTGTATTAAATGTATTTCAAATGACCATTATTTAGTTCATATACCGCTTTTTTCCTTAAATTTTACTTATTTAAGAGCAAGCAACAGAGTGAGATAGACAGAGAGAGAGAGAGAGCACGCACGAGCACACAAGCAGGGAAAGAGAGTGAGGGTGGAGCAGACTTCCTGCCAAGTAGGGAGCCTAATGAATACTCAATACCAGGGCCCTGGGGGATCATGACCGGAGCGCAGGCAGTCACTGAACTGACTAAGCTACATCACTTTTCAAGAAAACATCTGAATGAAGCAAGGTACCACAATAACATGAAATGCCAGAGAGTGATTTATGACTATTTTTAATGGTAATATAATCTCTGCCTGAATATCAAATGACATCTACTATAAATAAACTATGTTTTAGGAAAAATGACTTGGAAGGAAGCTTAGAAAGCTCCAAGGTTGGGAAAAAAATTCCCACTTCTAATGTTGTCATTATTTTACAAGTGAAATTTAGTTTTTGTGTCCTTTTCCTATTATGTGCTCAGAAAAAAAAGAAGAAAAAATGATTCAGAAAGAAATGGCAGTTAAAGAACAAAAGAGTGAAAAGGCAAAAGGGACATGCCAAAATCAGTATTAGTTCTAACAGAATATATCCTGAGTCTCCAAATCTGTGTTAAATTAAATTTAAAACTATGATTTAGGCATATTGTGAATCTGACTGAAACTTTATCCTTTCCAAATGGATGACCAAACCCCTGTATAGTCAAAACTCCGTGTGCAATTTTTGACTCCACAGAAACTTAATTGCCAATAGCCTACTATTGACCAGAAACATTACCAATAATATAAATAGCTGAGCAACAAATATTTTGTAGGTTATATGAATTATATACTGTATTTTATTTTATTGTACCTTTTTAGAGAAGGAAAAGAGGAGAGAGAGAAGTTGGAGCAAAGGGATGGAGAGAGAGAGAGAGAGAAACTCTAGCAGGCTCCACACCCAGCATGGAGTCTGATATGGGGCTTGACCTCTCAACCCTGAGCCAAAATGAAGTGCTGATTAACAAACTGAGCCACCCAGACGCCACTGTATACTGTATTCTTAAAATAAGCGAGAGAGGGGCGCCTGGGTGGCTCAGTGGGTTAAAGCCTCTGCCTTTGGCTCAGGTCATGATCCCAGGGTCCTGGGATGGAGCCTCACATCAGGCTCTCTGCTCAACAGGGATTCTGTTTATTCCTTTCTCTCTCTCTGCCTGCCTCTCTGCCTACTTGTGATCTCTGTCAAATAAATAAATAAAATCTTAAAAAAAAATAAGTGAGAGAAAAAATATTAAGAAAATCATAAGGAAAAAAACACATTTACCAGTATTATACTGTATTTATATATTTTTAAAAATCCATGTATAGGAGGAAGGAGTCAAGATGGTGAAGTAGCAGGCTGAGACGACATCAGGTAGCAGGAGATCAGCTAGATAGCTTATCAAACCATTCAGAACACCTACAAATACAACAGGAGATCGAAGAGAAGAGCAACAATTCTAGAAACAGACTGACCATTTTCTGAAAGGTAGGACCGGCAGAGAAGTGAATCCAAAGCAATGGGAAGACAGACTGTGGGGGGAGGGGCCGGCTCCTGGCAAGCAGCGGAGCAAGGGAGCACAAAATCAAGACTTTTAAAAGTCTGCTCCACTGAGGGACATTGTTCCAGAGGCTATGCCGGGATGAAGCCCACATGGGGACAGCATGGCCTCAGGTCACGCAGGGTCACAGAAAAATGGGGGGTGTCTGAGTGTCGCAGAGCTCGCAGGTTATTAGAGCGGGGAAGCTGGCTACAGAGACAGAGTTGAGGAGTGAGCTCTCAGCTCGGGGTCACCTTGAATCGTAATCCGTGGCACAGGCCACTGCTCTGTGAGTGGGGTCCCCAGAAGAGCTCAAGGATCTGCAGGGTTCAGAGACTCCAGGCGGAGCTGTGTGCCAGAGACAGAGACGCTTGGTCACAGGCTGGGTGAGCTCAGAGAACAGCCGTGGTCAGGGAGACGGGAGTGATGGAGTGCTTTTCTCTGAGGGCACACTGAGGAATAGGGCCCCGAGCTCTCAGCTCCTCCGGGCTGGAGACTGGGAGGCTGCCATTTTCATTCCTGACCTCTGGAACTCTACCTAAAGTGTTCAGAAAACAAAAGCTCCCAAAAGCGAACCCAAGGGGATTACTTAGCCCAGCCCCTGGTAAGGGCGGTACAATTCTGCCTCAGGCAAACGCACTTGAGAATCACTACAACAGGAACCTTCCCCAGAAGACCAACAGGAAACCAGCGAAGACCAAGTTCACTTACCAAGAACAGCGGAATTCCAGAGAAGAAGAAAGCAAAGCGTGGAATTTATGGCTTTCTCCCCATGATTCTTTAATCTTGCAAAGTTGGTTAATTTTTTTAAAATTTTATTTTATTTATTTATTTTTTAAAGATTTTATTTATTTATTTATTTGACAGAGAGAGAGATCACAAGCAGGCAGAGAGGCAGGCAGAGAGGCAGGGGGAGAGAGGAAGAGAGGAGGAAGCAGGCTCTCCGTTGAGCAGAGAGCCCGATGCGGGACTCGATCCCAGGATCCTGAGATCATGACCTAAGCCGAAGGCAGAGGTTTAACCCACTGAGCCACCCAGGCACCCCTAATTTTATTTTTTTTCTTATGCTAAATTTTTAAAAACTTTTACCCTTTCCTCTTTTAACATTTTTTAACTAAGTTTATCTTAACAATACCTTTCATTAAAAAAACTAATCTTTTTTGAAACTTCATTATTATAGTCATAGTTTATCCTTCATTGTATCTAACTTTATTTTTTGTATACACATAGAATTTTTTCTTCTAAAAAATTTGGGGTACAACTTCTTCTAATAGATCAAAATATGCCCTAAATCTGGCACCGCGCTTCTTCTAGTCTTCAGCCTGAGAAAATTCTCTCCACCTTCTTTTTCTCTATTCTCCCAATCAACTTACCTTATCAACTCCCTTTTTAAGAAATTTTTAAAAATATATATTTTTTCCATCTTTATAGTCATATTCCATCCCTTCATTGTGTTTACCCTTATATATGTTTTTCATTCTTTAAAATTTTGGGAGGTACTTTCTTCTAGGAGACCAAAATACTCCCAAAATTAAGTGGGTGACCCTGTTCTAGGCACCAGTCTAATATATATATATATTTTTTTCTTTTTTATATTTTTTCTTTGTTTTTTTTTTTTTAATCTTTTTTTGAACTTCTTTTTACTCCTTTCTCCCCCCCCCCTCCATGATTTGGGGTCTCTTCTGATTTGGTTAAAGCACATTTTCCTGGGGTACTTGCCACCCTTTAAGTATTTTATTTGCTCCTTCATATATTCTTATCTGGACAAAATGACAAGGTGGAAAAACTCACCACAAAAAAAAGAACAAGAGGCAGTACTGAAGGCTAGGGACCTAATCAATACAGACATGGGTAATAGGTCATGAGTTCAGAATGATCTAGAATTCAGAATGACAATTCTCAAGGTTCTAGCCGGGCTCGATAAAGGCATGGAAGGTATTAGAGAAACCCTGTCCGGAGAAATAAAAGCCCTTTCTGGAGAAATAAAAGAACTAAAATCTAACCAAGTTGAAATTAAAAAAGCTATTAATGAGGTGCAATAAAAAATGGAGGCTCTTACTGCTAGGATAAATGAGGCAGAAGAAATAATTAGTGATATAGAAGACCAAATGACAGAGAATAAAGCAGCTGAGCAAAAGAGAGACAAACAACTACAGGACCACGAGGGGAGAATTCAAGAAATAAGTGACACCATAGGACAAAACAACATTAGAATAATTGGGATTCCAGAAGAAGAAGAAAGAAGGGAGTAGAAGGTATATTGGAAAGAATTATTGTAGAGAATTTCCCTAATATGGCAAAGAGAACAAGCATCAAAATGCAGGAGGAGCAGAGAACCCCTGCAAAATTAATAAGAATAGGTCCACACCCCGTCACCTAACAGTAAAATTTACAAGTCTTAGCGACAAAGAGAAAATCCTGAAAGCAGCCCGGGACAAAAAGTCTGTAACATACAATGGTAAAAATATTAGACTGGCAGCAGACTTATCCACAGAGACCTGGCAGGCCAGAAAGAACTGGCATGATATATTCAGAGCACTAAACGAGAAAAACATGCAGCCAAGAATACTATATCCAGCTAGGCTATTGTTGAAAATAGAAGGAGAGAAAAAAAGCTTCCAGGACAAACAAAAACTGAAAGAATTTGCAAACACCAAATCAGCTCTACAGGAAATACTGAAAGGGGTCCTCTAAGCAAAGAGACACCCTAAAAGTAGTAGATCAGAAAGGAACAGAGACAATATACAGTAACAGTCACCTTACAGGCAATACAATGGCACTAAATTCATATCTCTCAATAGTTACCCTGAATGTTAATGGGCTAAATGCCCCAATCAAAAGACACAGGGTATCAGAATAGATAAAAAAACAAAAGCCATTAATATGCTGCCTACAAGAAACTCATTTTAGACCGAAAGACACCTCCAGATTTAAAGTAAGGGGGTAGAAAACAATTTACCATGCTAACGGACATCAAAAGAAAGCTGGGGTGGCAATCCTTATATCAGATCAATTAGATTTTAAGCCAAAGACTATATAATAAGAGATGAGGAAGGATACTATATCATACTCAAAGGGTCTGGCCAACAAGAAAATCTAACAATTTTAAATATCTATGCCCCTAATGTGGGAGCAGCCAACTATATAAACCATTTAATAACAAAATCAAGGAAAGACATTGGCAATAATAACAATAATAGTAGGGGACTTTAACACTCCCCTCACTGAAATGGACAGATCATCCAAGCAAAAGATCAACAAGGAAATAAAGGCCTTAAATGAAACAATGGACCAGATGGACATCACAGATATACTCAGAACATTCCATTCCAAAGCAAAAGAATACACATTCTTCTCTAGTGCACATGGAAGATTCTCCAGAACAGATCACATCCTGGGTCATAAACCAGGTCTCAACTGGTATCAAAAGACTGGGATCATTCCCTGAGTATTTTCAGACCACAATGCTCTGAAGCTAGAACTCAATTACAAGAGGAAATATGGAAAGAACCCAAATACATGGAGACTAAACAGCATCCTTCTAAAGAATGAATGGGTCAACCAGGAAATCAAAGAATTGAAAAAATTCATGGAAACAAATGATAATGAAAACACAACAGTTCAAAATCTGTGGGACACAGCAAAGGCAGTCCTGAGAGGAAAATATATAGCGATACAAGCCTTTCTCAAGAAACAAAAAGGTCTCAAATATACAACCTAACCATACACCTAAGGGAGCTGAAGAAAGAACAAAGAAAGCCTAAGCCCAGCAGAAGAGAAAGATCAGAGAAGAAATCAGTGAAATAGAAACCAAAAAACCCAACAGAACAAATCAACAAAACTAGGAGCTAGTTCTTTGAAAAAATTATTAAGATTGATAAACCCCTGGCCAGACTTAAAAAAAAGAAAAAAGAACCCAAATAAATAAAATCATGAATGAAAGAGGAGAGATGACAACTAACAACAAAGAAATACAAACAATTGTAAGAACATATTATAAGGAACTCCATGCCAACAAATTTGACAATCTGGAAGAAATGGATACATTCCTAGAGACATAACAAACTGCCACAACAGAACCGGAAGAAATAGAAAACCTGAACAGACCCATAACCAGTAAGGAGATTGAAACAGTCATCAAAAATCTCCAAACAAACAAATGCCCAGGGCCAGATGGCTTCCCAGGGTAATTCTACCAAGCATTTTTTTGTTGTTGTTAAGATTTTATTTATTTATTTGACAGAGATAACAAGTAGGCAGAGAGGCAGGTAAGGAGAGAGAGAGAGGAGGAAGCAGGCTCCCTGACGAGCAGAGAGCACGATGCAGGGCTCGATCCCAGGAAAATTTTAGACTCAAAATGGATGAAAGACCTCAATGTGAGAAAGGAAATCCATCAAAATCCTTGAGGAGAACACAGGCAGCAACCTCTCCGACTTCAGTGACTTCAGTCGCAGCAACAACTTCTTAGGAACATCACCAAAGGCAAGGGAAGCAAGGGCAAAAACGAACTACTGGGACTTCATCAAGATCAAAAGCTTTTGCAAAGCAAAGGAAACAGTTAACAAAACCAAAGACAACTGACAGAATGGGAGAAGATATTTGCATACGACATATCAGATAAAGGGCTAGTATCCAAAGTCTATAAAGAACTTATCAAACTCAACACCCAAAGAGCAAATAATCCAATCAAGAAATGGCCAGAGGACATGAACAGACATTTCTGCAAAGAAGACATCTAGATGGCCAACAGACACATGAAAAAGTGCTCCAAATCACTCGGCATTAGTGATGTACGAATCAAAACCACAATGAGATACCACCTCACACCAGTCAGAATTTCTAAAATTAACAAGTCAGGAAATGACAGATTCAGGCAAGGATGCAGAGAAAGGGGAATCCTCCTACACTGTTGGTGGGAATGCAAGCTGGTGCAACCACTCCAGAAAACAGCATGGAGGTTCCTCAAAAAGTTGAAAATAGAGCTACCTTACGACCCAGCAATTGCACTACTGGGTATTTACCCTAAAGATACAAATGTAGTGATCCGAAGGAGCACATGCACCCGAATGTTTATAGCAGCAATGTCCACAATAGCCAAACTATGGAAAGAACACAAACATCCATCAACAGATGAATGGATAAAGAAGATGTGGTATATACATACAATGGAATACGATGCAGCCATCAAAGAAATGAAATCTTGCCATTTGTGACTACCTGGATGGATCTAGAGGATATTATGCTTAGCGAAATAAGTCATTCAGAGAAAGACAACTATCATATGATCTCCCTGACATGAGGAAGTGGAGATGCAACATAGGGGGTATGGGGGGTAGGAAAAGAATAAATAAAACAGGATAGGATCGGGAGGGAGACAAACCATAAGAGACTCTTACTGTCACAAAACAAACTGAGGGTGACCGGGGGGAGGGGGGTAGGGAGAGGGTGGCGGGGTTGTGGACAATGGGGAGGGTGTGTGATATGGTGAGTGCTGTGAAGTGTGTAAACCTGGTGATTCACAGACCCGTACCCCTGGGGCTAATAATACATTATATGTTTATTAAAAAAAAAATCCATGTATAAATGGATTCATGGAGTTCAAACCAATGTGGCTCAAAGGTCAACTGTATGTTTAACTGAATAGTATATAGATAGGTATGTAAATGATGGCAGGAATAAAGATTGTAGAGTACATGGTAAGTTCCATAGTAAACTTATAAGGCATGCACTTTTCCTCAAAGAGTTTAGGATCTATTTGGAACATCAGACCAACAAGTTGTGCATTCAATAGCAAATAGCATCAGAAAATAGCATCAGCAAATACACTTAAGTAGTAAATTTTCTAGAAACTCTTTGACTATAAATTGTATAAGGATCTAGAAGTGAGTACAGCCAAGAAACACAAGAGTAAAGTAGAAAGGCTTTCAAGAAGTAAAGTCAGTTCCGCTGTTACACAACTTATATATTCCTATAAATCATTATGCTGTATATGAAAAATTACACAATAAAAACTACATGGCTTATGGGAAAAATGGGGAAAGGGGTGCAAACTCAAAAACTTCAATGATAGGGGCGCCTGGGTGGCTCAGTGGGTTAAAGCCTCTGCCTTTGGCTCAGGTCATGATCCCAGGGTCCTGGGATCGAGCCCCGCGTCAGCCTCTCTGCTCAGGGGGGAGCCTGCTTCCTCCTCTCTCTCTGCCTACTTGTAATTTTTTTCACAGAATTGGAAAAACAATCCTAAAATCGGTATGGAACCAGAAAAGACCCTAAATAGTCAAAATAATCTTGGAAAAGGACAAACTGAAGGCATCACAATCCCAAATTTCAAGATTTTCAAAGCTATAGTAATCAAAACAGTATAGTAGTGGCCCCCAAACAGACACAGAAATCAAAAGCACAGAACAGACAGTTCAGAAATAAACCCGCAGTTATATGATCAATTAACCTATTCCAAAGCAGGCAAGAATATACAACAGGAAAAAGTGTCTTCAGCAAATGGCACTGGGAAAACTGGACAGCTACATGGAAGAGAATGAAAGCAGAGCACTTTCTAACACCGTACACAAAAATAAACTCAAAATGGATTAAGGATCTAAATATGAGTTTTGAAGCCATACAAATCCTAGAAGAGAGCATAAGCAGTCATTTCTCTAACATCAGCCATAGCATGTTTTTTCTAGATATGACTCTGGAGGCAAGGAGAACAAAAGCAAAAACTATTGAGACTCCATCAAAATATAAAGGTTCTGCACAGAAAAGTAACAATCAACAAAACTAAAAGACAACTAACTGGAGTACCTGGGTGATTCAGACAGTTAAGCGTCTGCCTTCGGCTCAGGTTATGATCCCAGGGTCCTGGGATCAAGCCCCACATCAGGCTCTCTGCTCAATGGCGAGCCTGCTTCCTCCTCTCTCTGCCTGCCTCTCTGTCTACTTGTGATTTCTGTCTGTCAAATAAATAAATAAAATCTTAAATAAATAAATAAAAATTTAAAAATTGTAGATAATGGGGTGTCTGGGTGTCTCAGTTGGGTAAGCAGATTCCTTCAGCTGAGTTCATGATCCTGGGGTCCTGGGATCGAGCCTGGAGTTAGGGTCCCTGCTTAACGGAGAGTCTGCTTCTCCCTCTCCCATTGCCCCTGACTCGTGTTCACTCTTGCTCACTCTCTCTCTCAAATAAAATCTTAAAAAATAATAATAAAAAGTTAAAAATTGTAGATATTTTAAAACTTTCAAGTTGGACAACAATGGTTTTGATCCTGCAGAAAATCCTCCTATACTTGCCTAACCACTTAACAATCTGTTCCAAAGTATCTGTAACAAACATGTAAATATTCTTAAGGTCAAATTAAACACTGCTCAAAGCAAAATGACAAGGCAAGTTAAAAATCACAATAGATGAAAAGGAATTACAAAAAGTAATAACACTTTCAACTTTGGGGCCACATCCGGATAATTTTTTTTGATTATGTAGTTTTCTTATCATCAGGAAAAAGAACTTCCCAAACCTATTCACAGACCATTTTGGGGGTGAGGGTAGGGTGTAGTGAAATCTTATTAATTAGGTCTTGACTCTACTAGTATGATATTAAGGTAAAACAAAAACAAAAACAAATAAAACAAGCTCCAGAACATTTTGCTTCTAAAAATCTCAGGTAAAAAAAAACAAAACAAAAAAATGCTGCCTTATTCATTTTTATTTAAGATCCATAGATTTTTTGTCAATGAATTTCATGTGAAACCTTTGTATTCAAGTAAATTTCTAAGGCACTATCAAATACAGTTCAAGAAGAGAACAGAAATTAAAGAACAGAACTACTAAAATAGGTCTCCAGTAGATATTTTACTGGTCTCATCTAACACTTGCTAAGTTTAATATCTCATTATTTTTCAGTAAAAGGGCCATCACCACTGCCCCCAATTCCACATTAAAGGCAATGAATGGGAGGGAGTTTGTTGCTATACAAATGAGTCTCTGTATTCTTTACCATCTACTGAGTACAAGATTCACTAGCTGCTTCCCTTGCTCTGTTCTTTGTATATTCTCAGGCAATGTTTCCTACCACATATATGCAGAATTTCTGCTCATATAACTATTTACTGTCATGTTGCCCCAACTCAGCACTTGTGTTTCTGTAATGTAGCAACGACCCCCTCTCTTGTTGCATGGTCAAGGTAGACAGACCTCTATTTAAAGAACTCCAGCAAGCTCTCAAAAGACCATGACCTGAGGTCCTACTAACTTGTGAAAAACTAGTAAGTACCTTGACTGAGGTAGTGGTTTCATTCTTTGGTGGTCTATGTTCTATCCTCCACTCTCCCCCATGACAGTCTCTACAAAAACACAGTTTTTATTAGCTTCCAGTGTTCCATTTCTGCATCTTTTGGAAGGTTCTTCTTGACTGTGAACCTTCTCAGGCACATCCAACTAGCTACAAAAAGCAGAATTTCCAATCTTGCAATAGCAAAGGGAGAAAGGCCCAAGAAGATTGCCCAGACTCACCAAGACAATATACAGGTGGGCCCAGACAGTCAGAATTCTTCAGAAGTCTTTTTGTTTTCTTTCAGGAAGTTAGAAAAAGAAAAGAAAGATTCTGTATTTATTTCTTTTTAAACTGGGGTGTAAATCTCTCAAACAAGGTTTTAAATGTAATGATGATGAACACCACCGTGTTGCATGAAACTGTTTCCAATTTAAAACTGTAAGGAGGCCGTCAGTTTATAAACTGGATGTGAGATACAGCTCTACCAAAAAAAAAAAAGATTATATAGAGGCATGACAAAATCGATTCTAACCAATATTCTGAATGGTAACTAAAGGACTGTAGGGTAACGGGTTCAAACTGTGTGGCCTCAAATATAAAAATCTTTTCATATTTCCACAGTATGGTCCAGAACAGAGCAGGAATGGAAGCTATGGCTCAAAACAAATCTGACCTTTTCAGGAACTCCTGGGCAGACACTTTAATAAAGGGCCAAATGTATGCCCCCTGCTCCCCCCCCCCCGCAACTGCTGAGAATGATAAGGGCAAGGTATGCTTCCTTAGCACAGCAGATACTACATCAACTTTCGGCACAACTTCCTGGTCATAATGGCATAGGCAAAATGAGCATTCATCTCTATTAAGTGAAAATACATCAAAAAGACGTGAGACATAAATAACAACATATAAAGAGTGACCGTCATTCACTTTCTCTTTCAGCACATATTCAAATTGTGCTGACATTTTATTATCAAAAGAATCTTTACACCAAATTTATTAGAGAATCTATGATAACTGCTTATGGCATAAAAGGTATATTTTTTAATACCTCAACTTCTTTCTAAATATATAAACGACAGTATTCTTAACTTTTATAAGCAGAGAATAGATCCTAGCACAAGAGATCTTACAGACTACAAACTACAAGAATAAAAAAGAATAAAAGATAAAGATTTCCTAGATGATATGGGAAGAAGTAATGCCTTAAACAAAAATGTTCCAATTGTACTAACAACACTCTGAAGAAATAAGTATCTGTACCAGGGTCCAAAACTTGCAAAAATCACAGACTGCTTTTTAGTTTTTAATTTTCTAATAAAATAAGTTATTCAGTAATACCTCATTCTTTACTGGATCCTCACAAACAGAAGGCATACATTATACATGTTGTTTGTACATACAGACACATAGCCAGGCTCATGAACACCAAGAAGTTATATAAATACTCCCATTATGAGCTGCAGCATACTCCTGCAATGGTTTACAAGGTACATACTTGATATGACAGAGAATGAAATCATCTGAACCAAAGTGGAATACAGAAACAGAAAACTAAAAATAAGTCTTCTCTATGACAATCTCCGGTCTTTTTAAATTAAAACAAATGGGGGCGCCTGGGTGGCTCAGTGGGTTAAAGCCTCTGCCTTCAGCTCAGGTCATGATCCCAGGTCCTGGGATCGAGCCCCGCATAGGCTTTCTGCTCAGCAGGGAGCCTGCCCCTCCGCCTACTTGTAATCTCTGTCAAATTAATTAATTAATTAATTGAAACAAATGTGTACATTTCTACATGACACAAAGAAATTAGTATACCTAAAACTTGAGAACAGAATGTTCTACTTACGGCAATTCTGAAAGGGATTTGTTGAAGACTTTAATGCATTAACAATACATAACAGAAAAAAGTTCTAAATCTGGAGCCAGCAACCTTAGGTTTGAAGCTCAGCTCCCTGATGTGGTAAACTACTTAATCTTCCAATCATCTTCACCAGTAAAATGGAGGTAATACTACCAGGTTGATGTGAAGATCACAAAAAATTACAGAAGACTCTCACATTTGTTAAACACGAAAAACTAAGTACTGGTATTATTACTTCCTAGACTAGTTAGAATGGGCAGAATAGAATCCATTTATTATTTTATTGCTTTCTCCACAGGTAATCTCACCCTATATTTTTAGAATAAGAGACCAAGTATCTGTAATAAATGGTAGCAGTTATATATTTCACAAATATAAACACTTAAAATACTCACTTAAAACAAAGTTCTTACCATTCAGATAATATCATATCAAACTACTGGTCATGTTAACTTCAAAAGTTCTGGTCTAAGAAGTTTCTCAAAAATGCCAGATACTTCTGAAATCTCAGGAGTGCATGAAGGGAAAATACTTTATTCCCCAGTTTCGTAGTCTATCTTATTCTCTTCAACTGTTATCTTCCCCTTCACTGTGTCTTTCTCTAGAACAGTATTTATTTACCATGCTATTTAGACCACTACCATCAAAAAAAACAAAACAAAGTGGAAGGATAAATTACAGCAAGTACTGAGAAAATTAAGTGATTCCATGGTAAATGAACAAAGTATAAAGATAAAATACATTTAAAAAACAAAAATGCCTGATAATTATATTCATATTAGCATAAATTTCATGCCAACTATGTAGAATGTCTCTGTTCATTTTGTATGCATAAGAATTACCAGAAGTATATACTTGCTTTCTTACCTTTAGATTTGGGAATTAGCTCTCCACAACTGAGTATCCGCACCTCAGCAAATGGTTTGCTGGCTGCATCTGTTTTCTGGTTTTCTATCTCTCTCACAACTTCTTGACCAGATATCACTTGCCCAAAAACAACATGATGCCTAAACAGTCAATTGTAAGATGATCAAATAACAGCTTTTAATTTTAACATTAATTTAAAATGGTCAAAAAATAAAAATAATCTTTACCCATCTAAATGAGGAGTTGGCTTCGTTGTTCTTTGGAAGTCATCAGATAGAAGAATAAAAACAAAGTCAGAGAAAAACAAAGTTAGCATCTCTAAAAAGGAAAAGAAAATAACTGCATTGGAAACAAAGTTGCAAAGAAATCATGATATTTTAACATAATAGAATCTTATTACATTAACCTTAAGTAGAACAAATAATGCAAGATGGCTTTTACATAATCTGTTTTCAAAAACTTATTCTGATCATAAAATGAATATCTACTCATTGTTGAAAACTTACATGTAATTAAAGTTGACATTTTGCTGTCATTTCTATCCATCTATGTTTCTTGCATGTGACTGGATTCTTACGAAGTTCTATAGTTGTATAATGTTCTATTGTATGGACAGACCATAATTTATCAAAAGATTCTACCAGCTTATAGGTTTAAATGTAAATTATAGTGCTTTTCAACCTTAACATTTTAAACAGTTAAAGCATAGGTCACCCCCTTATCCATGGTTTTGCTTTCCACTATTTCAGTCACCTATAGTCAACTGCCGTCAATCGCAGTCCAGAAGCAGACAATCCTCTTCACATACTGTCAGTTCAATAGTAGCCTAATACTATGTCACAATGCCTGTTAGTCACCTCATCTCATTTTTTCTAAAGATTTTATTTATTTGACAGATAGAAAGAGCCCATGCAGGGGGAGCAGCAGGCCAAGGGAGAGGGAGAAGCAGGTGTTCCGCTTAGCAGGGAGCCTGACATGGGGCTCAATCCCTGGACCCCAGAATCATGACTCGAGCTGAAAGCAGACGCTTAATCAACTGCGCCACATAGGCACCCTTCACCTCACTTCATTTCATCAGGCAGGCATTTTATCATCTCACATCATCACAAGAAGGATGAGTACAGTAAGATATTTTCACAGCGACCACCTTCATATATAACCTTTGTTACAGTGGATTAGTATAACTACTTTATTTTATTACTATTGTTGTTAATCTCTTACTATCCCTAACTTATAAACTAAACTTTATTTGCAGTTTCAAGCATCCACTAGGGGAGTCTTGAAACGTACTCCCTATGGATAGTATTTAGAAGGTCCTCACACATGTTCTGTTGGGACCAGAAAAGAAATGGTCCTTATAGTGTTTATAAAATTTTCAATTAGTTGCCAAGATTCAAAATTTTGGATACTTTCACATAAAAGTCCAGATTTCAGACCTTTTTTGGAAAGCTGGAAGGTGGGGCACCTGACATATGGCAATAATGGGTCAGGTTGATTATCCTTGTCTTTTTAATACATAGATTAATAGTTTAGGTTCTTTTCCCAGCAGGCTTTATTTGCTTATTTTACTTGCCTAGGACCTGAGGACTTTTGAATTTTTTAGCCATGATAAACAAGGAAACTTCACAATGAAGAAAGAGATCTGGATTAAAACTTTGGACAAAACTTGGGATGCCTGGATGGCTCAGCTGGTTAAGCACCTGCCTTTGGCTCAGGTCATGATCCCAGGGTCCTGCTTCTCCCGC
Source organism: Mustela nigripes (assembly GCF_022355385.1). Taxonomy (NCBI): domain Eukaryota; kingdom Metazoa; phylum Chordata; class Mammalia; order Carnivora; family Mustelidae; genus Mustela; species Mustela nigripes. The sequence continues at coordinate 65,205,336 of NC_081559.1, read as the reverse complement.
ACTGTCATTCTCCCTGCTTGTGGCGCACTCTCTCTCTCTCCCTGTCAAACAAATAAAATCTTTAAAAAAAAAAACAGAAACTTTGGACCAAACTCAAAGTAAGCAAAAAGTCCAACAAATAAATAATATTTTAAAATTCTTTTTTCCACTCCATATATTGCTTAAAGCTCTATAGTTAAGACTGGTATTTGAGTAGCTATGAAGACATACTGCTATAACGACTGAAGATGAGCATTGTATATCATTTATTATTATTTTTTAAAAGATTTTATTTATTTTTTGACAGAGACCACAAGTAGGCAGGCAGAGAGGCAGGCAGAGAGAGGAAGGGAAGCAGGCTCCCTGCTGAGCAGAGAGCCTGATGTGGGGCTCAAACCCAGGACCCTGGAATCATGACCTGAGCCGAAGGCAGAGGCTTTAACCCACTGAGCCACCTAGGAGCCCCTCATTTATTATTTTAAAGAATCATCAAGAAAGGCATTAGAAGTTTGGAAGAAGGAACACAATTTAAGCTAAGCTTTGGTTAAAGCCCACACAATACTAATGAAAAAAATTCAAACATGTCAATGTATTTTTAAAAGATCATCTTACTTTTACAACCAACCTATTATTGTTTTCTGACTCTAACAGCTATGCTCAACTGAACCTGCTTAAACCATCTAGAGATATAAAAACCTATGTGTATATATGTACTTGTATTTTTTGTATATATAAAATTCGCATTTACATTTAGTCAATCTTTGCTTCACAGATACATTTGCCAAGTTCACCTGCTCTCCAGAATTTACCTGTAACCCCTAAACCAATACTCTATTTTCATGGTCATTCCCAGATTGGTTATTTAAAAAAAAAAAAAAGTATTGACGAGGAGTACAAAAACTACAACTCTTGTAGAGTGTTGGTAAGAATGTAAAATGATGTGGAAAACAGTTCAGTGGCTCCTCACAAAACTAACTACAGAATTACCATAAGATTCAGCAATTTCACTTCTTGGTATACACCTAAAATTGAGAAGGGACTCACACAAATATGGGTATGCCAATGTTTGCTGCAGCACTCTTCATAATAGCCAATAGGTGGAAACAACCCAAATGTCCATCAACAGATGCATATGGATAAACTAAACATGGTATGTACACACAATGGAGTGATATTCGGCCATAAAAAGGAAAAAGTTCTGATACATGCAACAACACGGTTGAACCTTGAAAACATGCTAAATGAAATAAGCTTGACACATAAGGACAAATATTGTACAGTTCTGCTTGTTTCTCTAGAATAGGGAAATGCACATAGATAGAAAATAGAGGTTACCAGGGGCTGAGGGTAAAAAGAAATGGGTTAATTTCTGGGACAATGAAAGAGTTTTGGATACAGTGGTAATAGCTCCAGTACTGTGAATATAATTAATATAATTATACACTTAAAAATGGTTAAAATGGCAAATTTTATATCAAATGCATTGCCACAATAAAAAATAATTTAAGATTAAAAACTGATGTTTTTCTCCTTTAAAAACAGTAACACACAGAAATTAAAGAAGGGCTACCTGGAAATTAAGAGATAAGGAAAAATCAACATATAGAGGGAAGGTTCTGAAAATATACATGAAAGATTATATAAACTTAACAGAGAGGTTTTGGTTAGCACAGAAAGGACTTTTCTTAAAAAGAAAAAAAAAAAGAAAAGAAAAAGGAAAACAAATGATAATACTAAGTGTTGTTGAGAATCTGGTGACAGTGGAACTTTGCATACTGCTGACCAGAGTCCAGTAGCAATAAACCTGCAAAGGCTTAAAAATGCACAAACAGGGGTGCCTGGGTGGCTTAAATGGTTAACCATCTGACTGGCTCGGGTCATGATCCCAGGATTCTGGGATCAAGCCCCCTTCTCCCTCTACTTCTGTCCCTCCTCTCTGGTTGCGTTTTCTCTCTCAGATAAATAAAATCTTAAAAAAAAAAAAAAAAGTGTAAACATTTCACTAAGTAAACTCCTAGCAGTTTATGTAAAATAATTAAAAATGCATCAAACAGGTATAACAATGTTCACTGCAACAGTTCGAAAACAAAGAAGTGAGTCAAATGTTTAAAAATTAGGTAAATAGAGGAGCCTGGGTGGCTCAGTGGGTTTAGCCGCTGCCTTCGGCTCAGGTCATGATCTCAGGGTCCTGGGATCGAGCCCCCCATCGGGCTCTCTGCTCACCAGGGAGCCTGCTTCCTCCTCTCTCTCTCTCTGCCTGCCTCTCTGCCTACTGGTGATCTCTGTCTGTCAAATAAATAAATAAAATCTTAAAAAAAAAAATTAGGTAAATAAAGCATAATACATCCAAACAATGGAGTCACATATAGTTATTAAAAATGTTAATACTTAGTGCTGTGCAGAGATTTATACTGTATCCAAAAGTTGATTATAGAATATATGCAACATTTACTTATTTAGGATTTTATTTATTTTTCAGGGAAAGAGAGAGAGTACATAAGCAAGGGGAGCAGCAGGCTGAGGAAGAAGCAAGCTCCCCACTGAGCAAGAAGCCCAATGCAGAACTCTATTCCAAGACCCTGGAATCATGACCTGAGCCGAAGGCAGACACTTAACCGACTGAGCCACTCAGACATTCCTGTATGCCATATTTACTTTCATTTCAAATGCAGAGAAAGATACCCTGGGATGGGAATGTTCTTAATACCTGTGTTCTAATTTTTTCTACAACCAACACAATATAAATTGTTTTCATTTAAAAAATCAGAAAAATCCCCAACAACTGGTTTAATCAACCAGAGTATATTCACACAATATTATGCAGCTGCAAAAACAAATGAAAAGGATCTCTATGTAATGACATGGAATGATTTCCAGGATATAGTGGTAAGTGAAAAGAGCAAAACACGGTATATAGTATATGCTATTATCGTGTAAGAAAAAAAGGAAAATAATATATATGTATCTATGCTTATCTTTATTAAAAAAAAAAAAAAATAGGAAGGGGTGCCTGTGTGGCGGTCAGTTAAGCGTCTGCTTTCAGCTCAGGTTATGATCTCCAGGTCCTGGGATCAAGCCCCTCATCAGGCTCCCTGTTCAGCAGGGAGTCTGCTTCTCTTTCTTTCTCTCCCCACCCCATCCCTGGCCGCCACTTTTTCTCTTCCAAATAAATAAATAAAACCTTAAAAAAAAAAAAAAAAAGTACAGGAAGAGAAACCAGAATCTAATGAGATTGGTTACTACAATGGATGGGTGGGAACAGAGGATGAAAAAATGGGGAATGACAATGGGGTGAAGAGTTAAGTGGGAATGACAGTTTCAGAGACATTCTTTTTGAATCACGTAATGTTTTACAAACACAAACAAAAAAAACAAATCAAAACCAGGTGAGAGAACAAAATATACTCATAAACAAATGAACCTAACATATTGAGTCACAAAATCACACAGAATCACACCCAAAATGTACTAATGCAAGTCACTTTTAAACAATTATTTTAACTACATACTCTCAATCTAAAACTAAAAATAGCTATAAATAAACAGTAATGCTAGTGAATAGGTTACTTTTCACAGTAGTATAGAATGGTGATTTTCTAGTCTAGGACTCAGCAAATGGGTACAAATTCTGAAATAATGGGAGCCAAGTTTCTTACTGTTGAAGGGAGTTACAAATATGGAATAGTAAAACCCTGGAATAATCCATATGGTGCTTACAGATTAAGTTCCTCTGAGAGTAGGAGAGTTCAAGGCTACTGAAGAGGAGAATAAATCTGTATCCACAGGACATAATAAAAAAACATATATTGTTGACAAGAGCGCTGGTCAAAATTTTTGGGGGGTCAGAATTGGAGAGCATCAAGAATACTGACTTTGGGGGCTATAAACAAATTTTAGTGAGTACATGAATTCACAAATACAAAATCTCTGACTAATAAGGATCAACTGTATTCTACTCTTTGTAATCATGTAATTTATAAAGAGATACTCTATAAATATCCCATTATTAAATTTACCCTCTAAATAGATAACACTTAATCAATCATTACTGAGATGAATGCAAAATGGCAAATTTTCTATCATTCCTTTTACCTTTATTAGCTGCCATTCTAAGGAACAGCTTTTTCTGTCCCTTTTTTTTTTTTTTTTTAATTTTATTTATTTATTTGACAGAGAAAGATCACAAGTAGGCAGATAGAGGGGGAAGCAGGCTCGCTGCTGAATAGAGAGCTCGATGCGGAGCTCCATCCCAGGACCCTGAGATTATGACCTGAGCCGAAGGCAGAGGCTTAACCCACTCTCTTCAACTCTCTTCAACAATTCATTGTTCTCCTTATTTCAAAAATTTTCCCCATTATGGATCCCTTTATTAGTGATCAATGAGAAATGACACACCATAAGAAGGGATATTTTAAATGATCATGGCACAGATACTTACATGAAGAACTGTGAACCATTTGTATCCTTCCCTCTGTTGGCCATAGACAAGAGAAATTCTTTGTTGTGTTTAACAGCAAAACTCTCATCTACAGAAAAGCAAAGTTTTCAGTTACACTACTGATAGAACCTCCAGAAAAATTTCATTTTCATGTTTCATTTCTTTTGTTCATATGTGCTCTTTAGCACCAGATAAAATTTAGACAAGTCAGGTTAAAATAAGAGAGAATCAAATATTAACTAGCTCCCTCTCCCATCTTTTTAAATAAAAATATTTCTAATTTTCAATCCTTTGCTAAAATTCCAAATACTATTATCAACCCCCTTCCTTTCCATTTGCATGTCTATTTTTTTTTTTTGAAAAAACAACACAGCTTTGATTATTCAAGCAAAAAAAAGAAATGTTCCTTAAAAAGCAAGAGAAAGAAACCAGACAGGATTCTTTTACATTTCATCTGTTTCATTTTTGAGCACAAAAAGGCACATTTACTATTTTAAACACAGAGAGGCACTCATTAACTTAATCTCTGCCACATCATCATTTATTGTAGAGTAGCTTGCCTTCCAATCTTAGATTAGAATATGGGAACAATGCAAGTGGAATGTGAAACAAAATGTCACTTAATCCCTAATGTGAAAGATGGGAAATATGAAATTATTTCCACATTCATATGTTTATATTTCTTTCAAATGATCTTCACATCAATAAAAAATAAGAGAAAACTTAAAAAGTTGAGAAAAAACATTATAGCCGAAGTTTAATAAGTTAAAGAGATTTTTTAAAAAGTGCATAGGAAAGTTTATCCACTAAGCATGTGGATACTGTTACTATGAAATACTGCTAAATCTTTTAATAAAAATTAAGATTAAGCTATGGCAGTTCCCATTCTAGCACTATACTTCCAAGATTTTATTACAGACCATTGAAACCCTTCAAATAACATGGTGCATTAATGTCCTCAACACACAAAAATTCCTACCTCTATAAGAAAATCTATCACATAAATTTTTCACAAGAAAATTAACTGATTCAATAGAGAAAAATAATACAGAAAACATTAAAAATAAAATTTAAATGTAAACATCTTTACCTTCAAAAAATCCTCCATAAATAGATTCCCCTCCTCGTCCATTTCCTAAGGACGAAAAACACAAGACTCTCAAAACAATAACCTTTTTGAAGATGTCGCCTAAAGAAAATACTTCTTACAAAGTAGGTGTTCAAATGACTTCAAATCAAAAATACTCAAAGGCTCACAGGATATCCTGAAAGATACTAATTTAAATTCAATACTGACAAGATCCCAAATTACTTTCTTTCCCCTTCGATACAAGAGCAAAAATGTGACAAGGCCTATTAAGATATGTGGGAAAAAAAGAACATTCAGATTCTAATGATTATGTAGACCTTTGAACAAAAATTAGATTTTTTCCAAAGCATCTTTAAAAATAGTTTGTTTTTACAATTTAAAAGTATAGGTAAAAACTAGGGGTGCTTGGGTGGCTCAACTGATTAAGCATCTGCCCTTGGCTCCTTGGATCCTGGGATCCTGCCCTGCACTGAGCTCCTTGCTCAGCGGAGAGCCTACTTCTCCCTCTGTGTGCCGCTTCTCCTGCTTGTGCTCTCTGATAAATAAGAACAAATCCTTAAAAAAATAAAAAATAAATAGAAGTATAGGTATAAACTATACTGTAGTTAAGGATTACTAGTTTTGACAAGACCAAACACACATACTGATAGGTTACTAAGAGATGAATACAGAATTGTTTTTTATCTAGAAGCAAATTTCTGAAATTACTTCATTCATCAAAAGTAAAATTATTTCCTACCTGCTTCCTTCTTTTTGTCTATTTGAGTATTTTTACAGACTTGTCTAACTTTAAAATCTATGATACTTAACAAAGCATACATGATTTTCAGTCTTACCTTCACTGAAGTCACCACCTTGAACCATAAAATCTTTGACAACTCTGTGAAAAAGACAACTCTTATAATGTAATGGCTTCTGAGTTGATTTCCCTGTCCCCTTTTCACCTAAAGAGAAGAAAAATTAGTTGGCCATTTAGTAGAAAGGAAGTTAAGGAAGCAAGTATTAAAGTAAAATGATGAAAACTTTTTCCTATAAAATACACGTCTCTTAAACTATGTAGATGTTTTTAAACTATAAAATTTTCTCTCCCCTTAGGAATTCTTTTTTTTAATTCATTTAAAAATCATCCATGTTTTTCTGCAGAGTATAGAAATATAGAAATCCGGGGCGCCTGGGTGGCTCAGTGGTTTAAGCCTCTGCCTTCGGCTCAGGTCATGATCTCGGGGTCCTGGGATCGAGCCCCACATCGGGCTCTCTGCTCAATGGGGAGCCTGCTTCCTCCTCTCTCTCTGCCTGCCTCTCTGCCTACTTGTGATCTCTGTCTACCAAATAAATAAATAAATAAAATCTTAAAAAAAAAAAAAGAAATATAGAAATCAATCTCAGATTGATTAGAAGGGTGCCTGGGTGGCTCAGTGGGTTAAGCCTCTGCCTTTGACTTGGGTTATGATCTCAGGGCCCTGGGATTGAGGCCAGCATCAGGCTCTCTGCTCAGTGGGTTCCCCCTGGTTCCCCCTCTCTCTCTGCCTGCTGCTCTGCCTACTTGTGAGCTCTCAGTCAAATAAAAAAATAAAATCTTTAAAAATAAAATCCCATTACAAGTGGTATTTTCTAAAATTTACTTTCATGGGGTATCTGGAATAGCTCAGTGGGTTAAAGTATCCGACTCTTGGTTTTAGCTCAGATTGTGATCTTAGGGTCATGAGACTGACCCCCTCCCCCACACCCCATTGGGCTCTGCTGCTTAAGGTTCTCTCCCTCACTCTAAATGAAGAAAAATATATTACTTTCACATCTTGGTCAATGGTACATAATCTGCATAAAGAAAATTAAAATATGTTAAATAAAAAAATTAAAACTATAGTCAAATGGTACTACTTTTAGGCCAACCAAAAATATCAACAAACGGGACACCTGGGTGGCTCAGTTGGTTAAGCTACTGCCTTCAGCTTAGGTCATGATCCCAGGGTCGGATTGAGGCCTCGGGATCCTTGCTCAGCAGGGAGCCTGCTTCTCTCTCTGCCTCTGCCTAACACCTTGCCTGCCTGTGCTCGTGTTCTCTCTCTCTGACTAAATAAATAAATAAATAAAATTAAAAAAAAAAAAAAAAAAAAAAAACTCTTAAAAAGAAAAAAGAAAAAAAATGTCAACAAACCTGTACAGAGACAACGAAAGTTTTCGCATGTTTTTGGGCACACATCAGAAAATAATTCAAAGACAACTCTTCCAGCTGAAAAAGAAGAAAGCTCGTTTATACTTTACTAATTTTTAATATTAAATATTTATAAATGATACATGGGAAGATTAATTTTCTTACCAGGTTGATTATTAATTGCAATGTCAAAAAAACATCGAGGACGCTGAACCTTTATTCCCATGGCTCCAATACTTCAATCTATGAATAAAATACAGTTTCAGGCAAACAGACCAAAACAGCAAAAATTTCTTATAAATTTCTAGGGGAAAATAAAATCCTGGAACAAAACTAAAAATGTAGATTGAACTTAAATCGACATTTTTTTTTAAGAGATTAGACTGCACTCTGTGAAACATTAAAGACAAAAACAAAAAACAAAAAACAAAAACCTCAGCCATAATATTTAAAATTCTATTTTAACCACTGAATATAGATTGCCACCCACACAGAAAATTGTACTAAGTCTGTATGATTAGTGAACTCAATCAGATTACCTTTAAACAGAGAAAAATCAAGGGCAGACTAATCCAATTCTTTTGCTCCTTGAAAACAAAAAGGAGAGTTTTGATTAAAATGGTGCTTTAAAAAGAAAAACATTAAAATTCCTAAAATGCAATAAAAATAAATTATCAAGGAAGAAAATGGGATATTTTAACAATAGTAATATATGGTATCTTTCCACTCTCAGTAAAATCACATTACATATGAGGCTATTTTCTGATCATGAGCAAGAGACTTTACTGATATGCTAGTGTAGACACAAAAAAATACCAATAGGTGAGATACTCTGTAAACACTTCTATCTACATAGCAGATCACTATTATTTAACATTCTTTAATGAGACATTTATTTGAAGGATATTTCAGCCATGATATGTGGTAGGATATGACAGGGTAAAGTGAAGAGCAGAAGAAACAAAGGTAGTTAGTTTAAATAACATCCAAAATTATGGACTATAAAAATAGCTGCATCTGCTCAGAATAGAAAGTGTAATATATATGCTTTTCTGAAAATTATCATATCTAAGCTGGTAGTTCTACAAGCACTGTAGGATATTTTAGGTCCAGCAAAGCTGTGCAAAATCCATATTCTCCATCCCAAATAGATTCCTGTCTTTATCAATTTGTATAGGTATCTATAGATTCACCATAGATTGTAAGAAATAATATCATAGTATTACTTTACCAGTTTCTTCCAATGGTAGTATTTTAGAAAACTGTTATATAATACTGCCACTGTAGCATAAAGCAGAACAATGTTGATACAATCCTTTATCCCTGTTCACATTTCTCTGTCTCACTGGCACTCATTTGCATGCTTGTCTATCTATTTATTTAGTTCTACACAATTTCATCATATGTGTAGGTTTATGTATCACCATCTCTCATCAATTTTACACAACCCACAAACTATAAATCAGAATACTCAATATTGCCCAAATCACCAGCAATTTGAAAAATGCAGATATGTATTCATTTGTTTAATGTTGATTATGTGAATTAGGGATAAAATTATATAAAAGACGTATTATAGCATTCAAAATCAGGCCAAGTGTTGGTATATTCACTTTAGGCATTATTGTATGAGAAGAGGGAGGACCGCATTTTTCATGATTTCTCCATTTTTTATTTCTAATAGATATAATGGATACTACAATTTGTTTCACATGAAACACAAGCAAAAAAGCTAAATTTTCAATCCTCCAGTAACCCAGACTTCCTGAAAACAAAAGAACTTAGCAATTTTATAATCTTGCCAAGTTTGTTGCATTGTTTTTAGTTGTACAGAATCTCAATTCCTGCATACTTGAAACTGAGAATATGTTGAATCCATAAAGCTGAGGAAATTTTCTTAAAAATCTTAGTACCTGATTATCCTTATCTTCTAAGTAATTTTTATAGGCCACCTTAAATTCTCTACTTTTGCAGGTAGAGGAAGAGAAGACAAAGTTCAACGACTTATTTTTCCCTGAAAAAACCTATATAGCTACTTATTTAACCACAATACCCCAAGTAGAGATTTCTATTCTTATGAGTACAATACTCTACTATTCTTACAATGAGTACTAATAATATAGATAATTTGTCCCAAATGTATCAGATTGTTTATAATTACAGTTAATTTCCTACATGCAGTACTGTAGGAAACAAACTCCCACTTGAAAACAAACTCCCAATTTGAAACCAATCCTAATTTGGGTGCCTGGGTGGCTTAGTGAGTGTTCTAAGATCAAGTAAACCATGGAGCTTCCTGCTCAGTGGGGAGTCTGCTTATGATCCCTCTTTCTCTCTAACGCAATCTTAAAACAAAAGTAGGCATAATTTATGGTAAGTCAGAAAAACCCCTAATTACCCATAACCTTTTAGACACAATTTTTGATAATTGTCTAAGTTTCTCAATTCTAGGGCACAATGTAAAAAAAGTCTTCAGCTCTGGTACTCTGAAATGTAATGAATACCACTACTAATTTACAGAGTTATAAGCACAAGTGGGAGCTATCAGGATAGTGTTTGTTTTGTTTTGTTTTAAAGATTTTATTTACTCATTTGACAGAGAAAGAGAGAGAGCACAAGCAGGGGGCGGAAGAAGCAGAGGAAGAAGACGACTACCAGCTGAGAGGAAGAAGCAGACTACCAGCTGAGCACGGAGCACAATGTGGGACTGGGTCCCAGGACAGTGGGATCATGACTGAGCCAAAGGCAGATATTCAAACCACTGAGCCACTCAGGGGTCCCTTGTTTTCTTTTTCTTTTTCTTTTTTTTTTTTTTTAAAGATTTTATTTATTTATTTGACAGAGAGAGATCACAAGTAGTCAGAGAGGCAGGCAGGGAGAGAGAGAGGAGGAAGCAGACTCTCTGCCGAGCAGAGAGCCCGATGCGGGACTCGACCCCAGGACCCTGAGATCATGACCTGAGCCGAAGGCAGCGGCTCAACCCACTGAGCCACCCAGGCGCCCTTCTTTTTTAATCTGAGAGCTGCTTACCTGGATGAGTTCACCTTGGGAAAACTGAGCTACACTTAAGATTTTACGTAGGTTTCGGTACACTATACCGAATACACTATATATATTTTTATATGTAAAAAAAATTTTTAAATAATAAATCTAAAACGAAACTTTACTTCTCTATACCCAATTCTCTCAAAATTTAGTAAATGTTATCACTGTCCAAATCAGCCAAAGCTGAAAAACTGGAATCATCTGTGACTACACTCTCCTTCATAGTCATTATCCAAATCATTAATAATTCAGTTTAGCACTGACTTAATTTTAGCTTAAAAAGTAGTCTCATCGGGGCACCTGGGTGGCTCAGTGGGTTAAAGCCCCTGCCTTCAGCTCAGGTCATGATCAAGGTCAGGTCCTGGGATCAAGCCCCACATGGGGCTTTCTGCTCAGTGGGGAGACTGCTTCCTCCTCTCTCTCTCTCTCTCTCTCTGCCTACTTGTGATCTGTCAAATAAATAAATAAAAATCTTAAAAAAAAAAGCAAAAAAAAAAAATGCTCTCATCATCTTTATACGATTATTATCATTTCTTACATGGACTATTACAATAGACTCCTAACTGGTTTCCCTGTTTTTACTTAGTCCTGTATTATCTATTGTCCATAGAATAACCTGAATGTAGCCATCTTTAAAAGCACAATTTACCATTTCATTCCTCTACCTAATATTTTCTAACATACATCACATTTATTTTTTTTTAAAGATTTTATTTATTTGACAGAGAGAGATCACAAGCAGGCAGAGAGGCAGGCAGAGAGAGAGGAGGAAGCAGGCTCTCTGCTGAGCAGAGAGCCCGATGGGGGGCTCGATCCCAGGACCCTGAAATCATGACCTGAGCCGAAGGCAGCGGCTTAACCCACTGAGCCACCCAAGCGCCCACATTTATTCTTTTTTTTAAAAGATTTTATTTATTTATTTGAGAGACAGTGAGAGAGAGCATGAAAGGTGAGACGGTCAGAGGGAGAAGCAGACTCCCCATGGAGCAGGGACTCTGGGATCATGACCTGAGCTGAAAGCAGTTGCTTAACCAACTGAGCCACCCAGGTGCCCAACATACATCACATTTAATCAGAATGTCTTTCCATGGATTTTAAGAACCTAAACCAGCACTGTCCAACAGAAACATAAGCCACATTCATAGTTTTTAAAATTTTTAGTAGCCACATTTTAAAAAGTAAAAAGAAACTGGTTAATTTAAATATTTTATTTAACTCAGTATGTCCAAAATATTACCTCAACACATAATCGACATAAAAATGTGATTGTGAGGGGTGCCTGGGTGGCTCAGTGGGTTAAAGTCTCTGCCTTCAGCTCAGGTCATGATCTCAGGGTCCTGGGATCTAGCCCCATGTCGGGCTCTCTGCTCAGCGGGGAGCCTGCTGCCCCCCTCTCTCTGCCTGCCTCTGCCTACTTGTGATCTCTGTCTGCCATATAAATAAAAACTTAAAAAAAAAAAAAGATTTGTGGGGCACCTGGGTGGCTCAGTGGGTTAAGCCGCTGCCTTCGACTCAGGTCATGATCTCAGGGTCCTGGGATCAAGTCCCACATTGGGCTCTCTGCTCAGCAGGGAGCCTGCTTCCCTCTCTCTCTCTGCCAGTCTATCTACCTGTGATCTCTGTCAATTAAATAAATAAAATCTTTAAAAAAAAAAGATTTGTTAAAAATAAAAAAAATAATAATAATAAATAAATAAATAAATAATGTGATTGTGAGATATTTCCCATTCTTTCTGGAATACTAAGTCTTAAAAATCCAGTGTTCATCAACTCAAAATTACTGTATTTCAAGTGCTCAATGTATGCATGTGGCTCATAGCTACTGTACTGGACTGCACAGCTCTAAATATTTTAGCCCCTACTGACCTCTATAACTTTATCTAACATTCTTCTCAACTTTGCTTTAGAAACACATGTTCCTTCTTCAAATATCCCGGGGTGCCTGGGGTGGTCAGTTGGTTAAGCATTTCCCTTCAGCTCAGGTCATGATCCCAGGGTCTGGGAGTCAAGCCCTACATTGGGCTCCCAGCTCAGCAAGGAGCCTGCTTCTCCCTCTCCCTCTGTCCCTCCTCCCTGTTTGTGCTCTCTCTGTCAAATAAATAAATAAAATCTTTAAAACAAAACAAACATCCCAAGGCCTAGTCCATCAGGTCTTCCCCATTTGTTGTTTCCTCCATGTGGGATGCTCTATCCCAGACTGTCAAGTGGTTCATTCCCTCACTTATTTTAAGTCATTGCTGAAGTATCCCCTCCACAAAGAAACCATCCCTGACCAGTATATCCAAAGAAACAGCCCCTATCCTCCAACACTTTATATCCCCTTACATGATTTATTTTTCTTCCCTGCCTTTATTGTTAATTTTTTTTATTATAAATTCAAGTTTTTCTATCTGTTCTTCTCACTAGAATATAAGCTCCATGATGTGATAATAGGTTTGCTCCTCTCTTAATTCCTAGTGCCTTAAACAGTATTTGGCTATGGTAAGAAATCAGTACTTATAAATACATGAATATATATGAAAGGATAGTCATATGTGAGAACACAGTTTTCTAACACTGTAACAACAACAAAAGGAAACATCCAAAATATCCCACAATGAGAGAACAGCTGAATAAATTCTGGTATATACATGCTATTTAATATTATATAGCAGGTTTTTTTTAAAAGATTTTATTTATTTATTTGACAGACAGAGATCACAAGTAGGCAGAGAGGCAGGCAGAGAGAGGGCAGGAAGCAGGTTCCCTGCTGGGCAGAGAGCCCAATGTGGGGCTCGATCCCAGGATCCAGGATCATGACCCGAGCTGAAGGTAGAGGCTTTAACCCACTAAGCCACCCAGGCGCCCCTATATAGCAGTTTTAAAAGTCTATATACTCTATCCAAAAATACTATGACTTAGCTGAAAAGAGAAAAAAGCTATTTGTATATCAGTATTGTGTTTACACTCTAAAATAAATACTGTAAATAATGCTAAATAATGCTCTAAATAATACTCAATTTCTACAGAGTTACATAGCAAAACTGATAGCACTCTGCAGAAGGGACTGGGAGTAGGGATGGAGGTCAAAGGAGTCTTTAGCTTTAACTATAAAGTTTGAATTTTTGCAATGAGAATATATTCATGTATTCGTTGCCCAATTAAAAATTAATAAAATGTAAAGCTGTATCTGCATAATAAAATAAAACAGTAAGAAATAAACAAAAATACTAAGAGCCTATCTCTAAACGAAAGGGTCATACACAAATTTTTTTTAGTTTCTCATTTCCGAAGTTTTCTATACACCTCTAAAACTCTTCAAGGGGCACCTGGGTGGCTCAGTGGGTTAAAGCCTCTGCCTTCGGTTCGGGTCATGGTCTCAGGGTCCTGGGATCAAGCCCCACATCAGGCTCTCTGCTCAGCGGAGAGCCTGCTTCCTCCTCTCTCTCTCTCTGCCTGCCTCTCTGACTACTTGTGATCTGTCTGTCAAATAAACAAATAAAAATCTTTAAAAATCAATCAATCAATAAATAAAACTCTTCAAAAGAGCACTCAAATTTTAATGTACTTTTTAAGTGTCTCACTTTCATGATTATTACTGCTCTCTAACATTTAAATCTAGAAGACCTTAAGAAATTATTTTTCTTTTTCCACGAAATTGTGTACTCCTCCCCCAATGGAAACTAGGAAAAGTACATGTGAATATTTATCCAAACTGGGTATTAAATAATTGTTCGGGTTCATGAATAAATAAAGGAAATAAACAGATTTGACTTCATGAAGATATTTATTATTCCTATTTTTCAAAAGAAAATTAAAAAGTAGAAAATGGGCACATGAGTGGCTCAGTCCACTAAACCTCTAACTTGGTTTTGGCTCAGGTCATTCTCAGGTTCATGACATCAAGCCCCATGTGGGTCCCTGTGCTCAGCAGGGAGTCTGCTTGAGATTCTCTTTCTCCCTCTTCCTCTGCACCTCCAACCCTGGGTTCACTTGCACACACTTTCTCTCAAATAAATAAATCTTTTTTAAAGTAAGTAAGTAAGTAATGGGACACCTAGTAGCTCAGTTGGTTAAGCTGCTGCCTTTGGCTCAGGTCAGATCCCAGGGTCCTGTGATCAAGTTCCGTGTAAGGCTTCTTGCTCAGCGGGGAGCCTGCTTCTCTCTCTCTGCCTCTACCTGCCACTCTGCCTGCTTATGCTCTTTCTCTCTGATAAATAATAAAATCTTAATAAAGAAATAGAAAAAAATATTTTTAAGTCTTTAAAAAGTAAGTAAAAAACAGGAAAATATTTTCAACAAACATGATGGGTTAATTTTTTACTGTAGAACAGTGCTTAGGAATAGGGTGCTAGAACAATTCTTCGCTAACCAGAACCATCCTAACTCATTGCAGAATGTTAATCACCCATATCCCTATTTAAATATCAGCACATGTGACAACCAAAAAGCCCTCTCTGTGTTCATGTCCTTCTGCACATCGTCCTGTATGGGACAATGCACCAAGTTAAAAGCACAAAACCCACCCAAGGGAACATAAACAATTTATAAAAAAGTGAAATCGAAAATATAAACATTAACAATTTTGCTAAGCAACTTGGCATTACAGACCAACTTTGAATATATTCATATTAACATTTAACACTTTCATAATTTAGTATCTTGGAATCTCTCTGAAGGCAATCATTTTAAATGAAATATTCTTTGATTTTGGTTTAACAGTAATTAAAACAACCTACATGTCCAACATATCAGTTAACTAAATTAAGAAATACTCATATAATGATCTATTACACTGCCTATGAAAATGCAATTTTTAAAAATATGGAGAAAATGTTAAACAAAAAACATTATATGGTTCTAACATTAAATGATTAGAAAGATTTTAAGTATAAAAAAATTGGGGGCGGGCACCTGGGTGGCTCAGTGGGTTAAAGCCTCTGCCTTCAGCTCAGGTCATGATCTCAGGGTCCTGGGATCAAGCCCCGCATCGGGCTCTGTGCTCCACAAGCAGGAAGCCTGCTTCTCCATCTCTCTCTGCCTGCCTCTCTGCCTACTGATCTCTATCAAGTAAAAAAAAAAAAAAAAAAAAAGGGCGGAACTGGCTCGGACAGCAAGAAGAGCATGTGTCTCGGGGTGCCTGGGTGGCTCAGTGGGTTAAGCCGCTGCCTTCGGCTCGGGTCATGGTCTCAGGGTCCTGGGATTGAGTCCCGCGTCGGGCTCTCTGCTCAGTGGGGAGCCTGCTTCCTCCTCTCTCTCTCTGCCTGCCTCTCTGCCTACTTGTGATCTCTCTCTGTCAAATAAATAAATAAAAAATCTTAAAAAAATAAAAATAAAAAAATAAAAAAAAGAAGAGCATGTGTCTCTTGATCTTGGGGGTCATGAGTTTGAGCCCCATGTGTTATTAAAAACATAAACTTAAAAAAAAACCCTCACATCTACCCTTTACCTTAAAAAAATTCATACGCAGTTGCTGAAGTGCTTTTTATAATAAAAAATTTTAAAAAACCAGTTGTGATAGAAATTGGTTAAATAAATTATTCTCTCATGAAATGGATGATATTCATTTAGTCACTAGAAATCATATTCTTACATGTCAAAATCAGAGATAACATTTTCACCTAACAAAAATAAACAATACAGGGGTGCCTGGGTGGCTCAGTGGGTTAAAAGCCTCTGCCTTCAGCTCAGGTCATGATCCCAGAGTCCTTGGATCCAGCCCACCATTGGACTCTCTGCTCAGCGGGGAGCCTGCTTCCTCCCCTTTCTCTGTCTGCCTCTCTGCCTACTTGTGATCTCTGTCTGTGAAATAAATAAAATCTTCAAAAAAAAACAAACAATAAAGACCTCATACATTGTTGCCAATAGTAAAGGGGTAAATTGATACAATCCATTGCCAATTTGACCATATACAATATTACTAGCCATATGAGCACAATATTGTGCTAGCCAATATTACTAGCACATTAAATACCCTTTGACTCAGTAACACACTTTAGATATTTTATACAAATCCCACACATTTGCAAAATAAGGTTATGTACAAGGTTATTCAAGGCACGATTGTTTCTGTGGTTAAAAGGCTGTAAATATAAATGTCCATAAAGAAAGACAGATTACATAAGTCTTACTATATCCATACAATGTACAAGGCTATAAAAAGGAATGGAAAGCAGTTTATGTACTGCTTTAAGTTTAAACTTTAAGTTTAAAAAAATAAAAAGCAAGATACAGATATGTGTATGGCAATGCTTTGCTTTCTTTGTATATTTCTCAAAGTAAAAAGAATATGTATATATGTTTGCTTATCTAATACAGAGGCAGCTGCTGGTAGAGGAAATGCTGGGGAAGATCGTAAGATTTTTTTTTTTTAACTGTATAACCAACCGTTTATACCTTTTCAGTTTTATACCATATGAACATATTGTTATTAAAAGTTAATACAGGGAAGCATGGGTGGCTCAGTTAGTTAAGCATCTGCCTTCCGCTCAGGTCATGATCCCAGGCTCCTGGGATGGAGCTCCAGGTTGCACTCCCTGCTCAGCAGGCAGCCTGCTTCTCCCTCTCCCTCTTGCTTGCTGCTCAGCCTACTTGTGCTCTCTCTCTAGCTGTCAAATAAATAAAATCTTAAAAAAAACCAAAAAGTTACTACAAAATATAAAATGGAAAGGAAAAGTTATCGAAGACTACTCAGGGATGAGAAGATATTCACGATATATTAAGTCAAAAAGGTGGGTTAGTAAAGATTTCCAAAACTTTACACATAAGAGATATACATTAAAAAGAGATGAAACCATTATGCTGAAGACTTATCTGTTCCACCATGTTCAGTGCAGCATTATTTACAACAGCCAAGACATGGAGACAACCTAAGTATCCATCAACAGATGAATGGATTAAGAAAATGTAGTGTATTTACATATACAAAAGGATACTATTCAGCCATTAAAACACAAGGAAATCTGGCAATTTGCTACAACATGAATACTGTATGATCCCACTTATATGTAGAATCCCCAAAAAAAGATAAATTAAAAAAATACATACACACACACACACACACCCTGACCAAACTCACAGAAAAAGAAATCTGATTTTTAGTTACCAGAGCTGTGGAGAGAGGGTAGAAGAATCAAATGAAGATGACCAAAAGATATAAACTTCCAGTTATAAGTAAGTACTGGGGATATAATAAAAACATAGATGGCCTTAGTTAACTGCTGTATGGTATATTAGAAAGCTGCTAAGAGAATAAATCCTTAAAACTGTCATCAAAAGAAAAAAAACTTTCTTCCTTGCACCTATTATCAGATGGTGGATGTTAACAAAACTTATTGTGGTAATCATTTTTCAGTATATGTTAAGTCATATGCTGTACACTTTAAATTTATACTGTGCAATATGTCAATTACATTTCAATGTAAGTGAAAGACTAGATTTACACCAAAATACTGACACTGATTATAAATTATGCAGCATTATTTGCAATAGCCAAGACATGAAAACAACCCAAGTGTCCCCTGGTGGATGAATGAATAAAGAAAATGTGATATGTGCACATACATATACACAGGAATATCATTCAGCCACAAAAAAGGAAATCCTGCAGTGCCTGGGCGGCTCAGTCAGTTGGGTGTCTGACTCCTGCCTTCAGCTCAGGTCATGGTCTCAGGATCATGAGATGGAGCCCCAGGTTGGACTCCACTCTCAAGATTCTTTTCCTCTTCCTTTCTGCCCCTACCTCTATAAAATAAGTAAAATCTTAAAAAAAAAAAAAAAAAAAAAAAGGAAATCTTATCACTTGTGACATGTATGAATCTTGAGGACATTATACTAAGTGAAGTAAGTTAAGAGAAAGACAAATACCATATAATCTCACTTATATACATATATAACCTTAAAAAAAAAACCCAACTAAATAAAACCTAAATTCATTTGAGGTCCTGGGGAGTAATGTACAGCATGATGACTATATTTAAGAGCACTATACTGTATATTTGAAATTTGCTAAGAGAAAAGATCTTAAAAGCTCTCATCACAAGAAAATATTTGCACCTATGTAAGGAGATGATTAACTAGATTTAATGTGATCATTTTGCAACATATACAAATATCAAATCATTATGTTGTACCTAAAACTAATATCAATTATAGCCCCAAAAAATGAATAAATAAAAGAAGTCACCCCCAAAGATTTACACCAAAATATTAACATTGATTATAGTTAGGCAATGAGTTTAAGGATAATTTTTACATATTTGTTTTCCAAATTTTCTTCGACAGGTACTAAGTTTACAGTCATGAATATTTTTAAAGAAACAGTCAGGGACACATGGGTGGCTCAGTTGGTTAAGCATCTGCCTTCGACTTGGCTCATGATCCCAGGGTCCTGGGATAGAGTCCGGTATCAGGATTCTTGCTCAGCGGGGAGTCTGCTTCTCCCTCTGCCTGCCGCTCACCTTGCTTGTGTAAGCTTTCTAATAAATAAATAAAATCTTTAAAATAATTTTTAAAAAACACTAATAAAATGAGAGAATGTTTTGCCTATTAAAATAGTAAAGAGTTGGGTGCCTGGGTGGCTCAGTGGGTTAAGCTGCTGCCTTGGGCTCAGGTCATGATCCCGGGGTCCTGGGATTGAGTCCCTGGGATCTCTGCTCAGCAGGGAGCCTGCTTCCCTCTCTTTCTCTCTCTGCCTGCCTCTCTGTCTACTTGTGATCTCTCTCTGTAAAATAAATAAATAAAATCTTTAAAAATAAAATAAAATAGTAAAGAGTTTTTCGAAGACTAATTCCCAAAACAAGACACAGCTCCTCCGGAAATAATATGTGAAACTCTTAAAACTATTTATACCTTAAACTGATTTTCACTTTAAACCAGTAAAATTCACATAACTAGGAATCTCTTACAAGAAATTACCCTTTTAGAAAGACTTCATGTATAAAGTTAGCTATCTTAGTGTTCTTTTTAGGAATATATAATCAGAAGCAACCTAGTCAATATTATAAAAAATGGTTAAATCATGGTCTCTAATTGAATGAGATATCATAGTTGTTAAAGTAATGTTATAAACATTAGTAATTTGGAAAATACTTATAATTTGTTAAAAAATAAGATACAAAACAGTATATGCAAAAGCATTATAATCAACTACTCCTGAAGATTTATAAAAAGAAAAAAAAAATTGGAAAATCATTATTGTGTTGCCTGTAAGACCAAGACAGTTTTCTGCCTTCCTGTACTTCATTCTACTTTTCTTTAATAAATATAATTGGTATTATAAAGAAAAATTCATAATAAAAAATGTATATATAATCTTCTAAGATTATAATGTACATGGCTATAAGTGATTATAATATATATATTTAGGTTATCCCATATAAGAACATTTTTCATAGAAACAGATTAAAGTTAGTTTTCCTTAAGTAAATAAAAAAAGCCTTAAATTCAAGAAAGATGACAGCAATTATTATTAAAAGCACTACAGAAATCTCAACTATGTAAATGTTGTTATAGCTAATGAAGAACAATGATGACAAAAGATGGCTCGATACTATGTCTCTAATTTACTGGAATCAGATTTTACTTAATCAGAAATATAGGACATAGAATTTCCTCTGTGAAATTACTCAATATTTTCATAGAGGTATTACTCTATAATACCTCTGGTATTACTTAATAATACCTAAAATCAAACATGAGATAAACATCTGATCAATTTTTCACATTTTCAAGAAAAAGTAAACAGAAATAATACTGAGAGATACCAAAGAACAATTCAGGGAAAAATCAAGTCTATGCAATTTTCAATAAAATAATTCACAACTTTCCTTATATAATGAAAGGTTTCAGAAGAGTCGCCTCCTTTGTTGCAAATTTGTTAAACCTAAGTGAGTTGCAGCTATTTCCATAAAATCCAGACATTAATTTTTCTTGAAAAGCAAACAAAATTAATGTGCTCCATTCCTGTACAGCCAGCAATCAACATGGTCTGCCTCCAACTACAGCCTATTAATTTTTACTATTTACTATCTACTTGACTTCATGAACTCATTTCACCTGCTTGACTCCTTCAGAAATTCAAGTGATACTTAACCACACCTATTTTTTTATAATGAAAATACTTTTTACATAATAAAGCTAACCGAATCACTGCAAAAAGTTAGATCATATAAAAACACATGAAATCCTGACACTTAGGGTGTAACTTTTAAAATGTCCATGTATATTCTTTTTTCTAAGCAGAGAGAAATACAGTTGTTTTCAACTGTATTGTCTACCAACAATATCGTTTTGTATGTCAATAATATGTAGTATTTTAAAATAGTAAATACCAGAATATGTAAACTTCTGTAACAAATACATTTCATAAAAATAAGAGGTAACAAATTCATATGTAAAAAGATTATAATCTTGTAGTTTCATACATAAAATAATTTTGATATTCATCCTAGAGTAACATGAAGGATGGGGAAAGGGGCCAGGACAAGAACAGAGACAACTAATTACTAAACTATATGGTAAAGGACACGGTATTTGCAGTTAGGCAATAAATACTGCAGTGATTTATGACATTCCAAGAATTATTTAGAAGTTTCACACAGTATGAAAAAGTCAACAAAGTACTCAGTCTTCAAAACGTAGAGAGTAAATCTTTTAAACTATTAAGATTAGCTGGTCTTTGCCCTTTCTGATTCCCCTGGCTAATTTCTCTGTGTCCTTAAAGATTCAAAGAGAGTACACCCTGGGAACTTCACCTTGACTCTCTAAAGCTTAAATGATCCTCCTTTGCTGAATCTTATTTTCATTATCATAAACTTGTTTGTAGACTCCACAAATTCAGAACCCTTCTAACTTCAAACATGCACAAGGCCTGGCCCAGACTACATTATCAAATGGAAATAATACTAGTTTATCAAGGCACATGCAGAACCAGGCTCTGCCTAAACTTCAGTACTTCCTCCTCTATGTACTGCTTCTCACATGGAATACTAACATCTGTAGTTAGTAAATTCTCCCAGAGCCTACTAAGTCAGTAACCGTCCTCTGAGTCTTTTCCATAATTGAAACAGAACCTATTCCCTAGATCTGCCTAAATGAGTTGCATTTTACTAATAAAATGTTTTTTCTTTCTTAGTAAACAGAATACATTATAAGAGGGAGCATCTTCAGTTCAGGACGAGGAAATAAAAATGCAGGAATGCCTGGGTGGCCCAGTCAGTTAACCATCTGCCTTTGGCTCAGGTCATGATCCCAGACTCCTGGCATCAGCCTCACATCAGGCTCCCCTGCTCAGCAGGGAGTCTGCTTCTCCCTCTCCCACTGTCCCTTCCCTTGCTTGTCCTTGCTCTCTCAAATAAATAAAAATCTTTAAAAAAATAAATAAGGGCGCCTGGGTGGCTCAGTGGGTTAAAGCTTCTGCCTTCGGCTCAGGTCATGATCTCAGGGTCCTCGGATCGAGCCCCACATCGAGCTCTCTGCTCAGCAGGGAGCCTGTTTCCTCCTCTCTCTCTGCCTGCTTGTGATCTCTGTCAAATAAATAAATAAAATCTTTCAAAAAATAAAGATGGAAAGTTCTCAACTGCTTAAGTTTAGTAAAACAGGTAACAATTTTCACACACCATTTCCACCTCTAAGTGCAAGCATATTACATTAAACTAATTAAAACCACAGATCTTTAAAATTACTTTCAAAGGCAATGTGACATTCACATCAGTATCTTCAGCCTACCCCCAATACAATTCAGAGATAAAATGAGAAATGAAAACAGACTGTTTCAAAAACATTTTAATGCATTTGAGTAGCATATTGTTAATTAATTACTTAAGCCCAAACAAATTAACATTCTGAGGCATCAGAAAAGGCAACTATGCTCTTCGATATGATCCCCCCTCACCTGGTGTCTGATAGTCACAAACCACTAGGCTGGTAGAATCATGAGTAACAGTGTACCTGCACTTCCTAAATTCTCAAATCCTTTAGAAAACATAAAAATAGCTGTAAGGTTGCCAAGTTTGGTGTTAAATAGGGTATTACATACTTTCAAAACATAGAATATGAGAGCATAAAACTATGCTTTGTTAGTACTGAACTCAAAGCATATACTAACTGGGAAATCCCTGACAATACTCTTCATACTGCACCTGCAATTATTTAAGTTTTTACAATGATAAATTATACCACTCTCTCATACCTATACCATACAATAGCAACATGCTAGCCAATGTGATAATTCTCTCATAAACTACAGACTTTTGAAGTTTGGAGGAAACTTAATCTAATCAGTCTTCTGATTTTATAGGTTTGACAATAAGAGGACTAAAGTGACTGAAGCAAGGTCATAAGTTGAAAAAGCAAGAGTTTTCTGGTTTACTTTAACAGCTTCACTGTAGAAAATACCTTATTCATAAATATTCCAGATAATGGCTTATTTAATTTTACTTTCTACCTTATGACTATAATGCAATGATATAATTATGAATAAATCTTAAGCTAAAGTTTATACATAATTAAGAGTACCTGATATATAAAGAGGCTTCATTTTTTAAAAAATCAATGACTTAAGGTATCATTCATGTTTATTTAAAAAACTGATGTCTATATTTATAGGTACAATCTCTTTCAAGAAGAGGTTGGTGTTTGCTTTATGACACCTCTTAAAAGTGCAAAAGATATGCTGTATGGTACTGAAAGTACAAAGTCCCCAGTTATGGAAGTTTTCTCTGAGTATTTATACAATACTGCCTGTAGTAAATTTCAAGATGGAAGATTTGCCCCACAGAAATACAAATACAGAGTTCTTACAGAGACAGTATATGCATTAAACCAGGGTAAAACCACTGACACTTAAACAGAAACTAAAGCTTGGTGTTAATATTAAAGATAAAAAAAAAGTGAAGTAACACAATGTAGCAGAAATCTGCAACAAACTCTTCAAATCACTTGAATTAATTATCTAATTAATTCAATTAATCTTAGTATATTAGAATACTAAAACTAATACATTATAATTCTATTGAAAAACCCGAATAGTATTAAAGAAAAAAGAAAAGGAAAACATCAACATCTGTTTCTTAATTGAGCAAGACTGGAATAATTAATTGCTAATGATTCATACCTTTTTTTTTTTTTTTTAAGATTTTACTTATTTTGCAGAGAGTGTGAGAGAGAACACAAGCAGGGGGAGTGGGAGCCCGATGTGGGTGGGACTTGATCCTAGGACATTGGGATCCTAACCTGAGTCAAAGGCAGCCGCTTAACCAATGAGCCACCCAGGCACCCCGATTCATACCACTGACGACTAATTCACATTATTATGAATGGCTACCAATTTTCCTTTGCACGTAGAATGGATGTTGCCTGACAGAAAACCCAATTTAAAATATGCAAAATATCAAAAAGATAAAAACTTTACTCAGAGACCACTGATAACTGCAAAGCACCAAAAAAGAAAGGCCTTTAATAAGTCACAATAAATATAATGTATGTTCTTTACTTCACTCATAGAATCACTGACTTCTTACTGAAAACCAATTTTACAGAGAATTTTAACAAACCTGATTATTTATTTTTGAAGTCCACAGTTGATGACAGCCTGAAATCAAAATAGTTTATAGATGAAGAAACTGAGATTCAAAAGATGGTTGAGCCAGAAACAAATCCAAATTTTCTAAACTAGGAAGCTTGCATACTTGTACACTGCTGACAGCAGGGGAAGGCAACCCTGACAACAGCCTGCAAAGACCAAAAAAAAAAATCTTAAAAAGCAAACACAATTCAAAAAACAAAAAAAAGCACAGCAGAAGCCTACTACAAGACCCAATGGGATTTCAGAGCACCTATTAATACTGAATAATAAAACCTTAAATGACGTAAAATGAACTCTAATTTAGAGAGAAGTCATTTGTTATAGAAATAGCCGTATTTAAAATGGTTAAAATAAAAAAGGGGGGAAATGCTAAAACGGGTAAATTTTCGGATACCTAAAAAATATGATGAGAGAAGCAGCCATTCTAGAAACCCGAGAGTTTTCTGGGTTTTACGGTACTATTTCGAAAATGTTCATACACCTCCTCACCCATTTTTTAAGAACCGGCAAATTACTTTTTTTTTTTTTTATACCGACACGCACACATATTTCCCCTTCTATCCGGTTTTAGCTACTAAAAGTTAACGGACCCCCAAAGTCCAGAACATTTTGTTTCTTCGACGTATTTGTCATCACTACTGCAAAAGCTGGGACCTGAAAAGAAAATACTGTTGTAGGAATAAATTCAATCAACGTACAAAATGGTGCTTTTAAAACATTTCCAAAATGACTGGGAGTTCTCCGTTCCCGTGGACCTCGACTTAGCTCCTTAAAAGACTAAAGATGAGCCAAATTCGCACACTTCCCCTAAGGCATATGGAGCTCTGAAGCCATCGCCTTCCTCCTAAAGAGTAATGATCTTCTCCTAAAAGGCCTGCGCTGCTCACAGCTCCTCGGAAACGTGGGTGAACTTCGAGACAGCCCTGGGATGAAAAGGGAAGAGCCTGGATTTCAGTTTTAGTCCAAAGGCCTGTAACACTTAACTAGGTACGACAGACGCTGTCTGTGAGAGGAAAAAGGTCGGAGTAGGAGGAAAGCCCGTTTTCAGTCTAATCTTCACCCCTATGATCCAGGCTCCTCGCCCGCAAGTCTCCGACCCTCACCTGACAAGACGTCAGGTTACTTCTTCCCCACCAATTCTGCCACCTACCCCGCATTAGCGATTAGTCTTACGATTCTGAAGCATCAAAAATCACCCTTGTTCCCTAGAGTTCAGGCCGCCGCCGCTGCCGCCATATTACAGCTTGTGCGGCAAAATGCGTCAGGGAGGGAGGTGTGCGCCCAAGTGAGAGGGCGGGGGCTGGCAGGGGGAGGATCGTTTCCCACGCCTGGGAGGCACGGCTGGAGGCCTTCTCCAGCTGCAACAGCTGCAAAGCGAGAGCCACGGCCCTTGGGGGGCTCGTTCAGGGACCAGGCAGCCCAGACACCTCGAGGCGAAGACGGTTGGCTCCGCCGGGCCTAACGCGTCGACTCCGCCCCTCTCCTCGGGCTCTTCCCGCTCTCATACCCTGGGACTGCTGCAAAGGACGCCACCGAAACAACACGGGCTTCGCGCCACCTACCTGCTCCTGTTGTCTTCACTTCCCGGGGTCCGGTCCTTTAAAGCGCTTCAAATCTACCGCCGCCAGAAAAGGCGCTAAAGCCCACTAACCGCCTCCCTCCCCCACAACCCAGTCCCAGCGTGGAGGGAAAGCGTCGCGCAGGAAGTACGTCACGGGTTGACCGCATCTCCTGGTATTCTCTTGCTTGCGTCACCTAGGCCCTCCCTGGAGTTCTAGGATTTTGATACCTGTTAAATAACTAAGTCATGGGTATAAATGCTTTTGGTGTGAGTTGATTGGGAACGTTTGTAACCGACAAAATGCCATATTCATCATGAAACGAAGTGCTTCATCCAATAAACTTTTATTCATCCTCTGCCAAGAGTATTGGGAAGGAAGATCTACCATTAAGGAACTTCCAGTTTAGCTTCCAGTTAACGCTGTGACACAAATTTGAAAAAGCAGAAACGAACAAAGTGCTAGCTTAGGAAAAGAGGAAATTACCTAAGGTATTGACTCTCTGCTTTAAGATTCTCACAGCAACACCATGATACAGGTTATTAATGCGTATTTTACAGATAAGGAAATCAAGGCTCAGGGATGAGAAGTGCCTCCTTCCCCCTAAATACACTGTTCCTCAATACCAAAGCAAATCTTTGACTCCAAATCCAGGGGTATCTAGAGAAAATAGGACATATGTTGCGATTTAATTATTTTAAGAGGCAAGCAAGTCCCTAGAATGTGTTAGAAATAAATGCCTCTGATATTTGTAGGGAAGCGGGCTGGCAACAATCGTTGTGGGGACGTGGGGTGAGTTTTAGCGGAACTAGCTAAAGGAACTTAGATTTTGTTATTGTATAGAAAAAAGCGTAAGTTACTGTTATTTAAGTTTTTCACTCGTTTAGGGTAGGTGAATTATCAACAACAGCTGATCATGTGATATATGTAAGGGTCTTGACCAATTTTAGTAGCTGTAAGACTGAGAGGACTATCCCCCTCCATATTCCCCACAACCACCACCGCCCTTTAGGCTTCACTGGTATTGCGGGAGAGTCACAGCACACCAATTCAAATGCTAATCTCACCCAGAAACACCCTAACAGACACACCCATAAATAAATATTTAATCTAGGTAGACCTTGGCGCAGTCAAGTTGATACAAAATTAAGCATCACAACGGGTGTTGCACAGTTTATTTATCTATTCTACTTTAGATGGATATTTGTTTTGTTTTTGAGTTTTATCTCTTATTGAATAAAGCTTCTGTGAACATTCTTGTATCTGGTATATTAGAGAACATATATTTCACTTATATGTTGGGTGCTCGCTTCGGCAGCACATACACTTATATGTTGGAAATATACCTAGGAATGGAATTGCTAGATTTCAGGATATGGATAGGATCAGTTTTGGTAGATACTGCCAAAGAATTTTCTGTAAGTGGTTGTACAATATTCTTATCGCATATGCCTTGGGATTCCAGTATTGGTGAGAGCTCTCATTTGCAAATGAACCCAGCTTGAGCTGGCTTAGGTAAAATTGAGAATGAAAACTGTTGCACAGTTTGGTGGTTTTAAAATATCTATAAATTCTCTAATGTAGCTTGCTTTTTTTCCCCCTCTAATGTAACTTTCTTTTAATGAATAGTAAAAGGCAGAGTGACAGCGTGATTTTGGAGACTAGATCATAAAAGGCATTTTAATTTCCTCCTTGCTGTATCTCTTGGATCACTCACCCAAGGGGAAATCAACTGCCATGTCAAGAAGACACTTAAGCAGACCATGGAGAAGCCCACGTGACAAGAAAAGCTTCTTGGCAAAAGTCAGGAACTAGGTCCTCCTGCCAAAAATCATGTGAGTGAGCCATTTGGAAGCAAACCTCCAGTCTTCCTTAAGGCTTCAGATAACTATAGTCCTTGTTGATATCTGACTTTAATCACACAAGAAATTGTGAGCCAGAACCATTCACTTAAACTACTTCTGAATTTCTGGCCCACAGAAACTGCAGGATGATAAATGTTGTTTTAGGTCTCTATGTCTTGGCAAGATTTATTACAATAGCAATGGATAACTAATACAGAGAAGAAAGAATAGATTGAATATCAGGGAACCTATCTCTTGTCTACTCGATTTATGTGTTTTTTGACTCCATTCTCTAGACTGAAGAGGTTACCTCACATTTTAATAGTCTAAGTCCCTGCCAGCTCCAATTATAAAACTCCAGAGAAGTCTTTGATTACCACTGTAGTGACAGACCCAAAATTTATGCTCCCACTTACATAATTAGGAGTGTTGCTGGGAAGTGTCTGACATGCCTACATTTTGTTTTTATGTCCCCTTGCATCTAAGTGAGGATAGGTGAATACTTTCTATCAGTGGAAAATAAGTGAAAATTATATATATTTCATCCAGGCCAAGATGTTTATAAAGTACCATGTCTTCTCCATGTTCTTTCTTCCTATTTTTGTTAGCTGGATCCAGAGAGTTTTAAGGTCCTGGGAGAGTATAAAAGAAGTATAGTTTTGTGAATCTCCATATAGAGAAAATTCTTCCACTGACTAGAGATATCCATGTTGGAATGTGATATGATCAAGATATCAAATTATGTTGATCTCAAAGGGAACCTGCACCCCAGTGTTTATAGCAGCAATGTCCACAATAACCAAATTGTGGAAAGAGGCAAGATGTCCATAGACAGATGAATGAGTAAAGAAGATGTGGTATTAAAGAGTGGAATGTCACTCAGTCATCAGAAAGGATGAATACTTACCATTTACATCCACATGGATAGAACTGGAGGATATTATGCTGAGCAAAATAAGTCAATCAGAGAAATATAGTTGTCATATGATTTCACTCATTATATGGAATATAAGAAATAGCACAGAGGGCCATAGGGGAAGGAGGGAAAACTGAATGGAAGTTATCAGAGAGGGAGAAAAAACCCGAGAGACTCTTAGCTATAGGAAGCACACTGAGGGTTGCTGTAGGGGAGGTGGGTGGGAGGATGGGGATATTGGGTGATGGGCATTAAGGAGGGCATGTAACCTGCATAGCACAGGAGGTTATAAGCAGCTGATGAATTTTTGAACTCTATGTTTGAAACTGATGATGTACTAAATGTTAGCTAATCGAATGAAAAAAAAAAGAAATCAAATTATGTTGGTTAAACCACTGACATTTGGCTTTATTTATCACAAAAGATAGGATTATCCATCTAGTAGGCCATGGACCTGAGGTAGATTTGGTCCAACATAGATTAGGTCATTTCAGTCTTTAGAGTATAAAGAGTGGAGTCTGATACCAAAAGAGAGGAAGTTGGTGGGCTGGGCTACTACAATTAACTTACCATTATTTTATTATTTTTAGAGATTTATTTATTTAATTTTCAGAGAGATAGTGTGGTTGGAGGAAGGGACAGAGGGAGAGGAAGAGAGAGAATCTTGAGCAGATTCCCTTCTAAGGGTTGAGCCTTATGTGGGGTTCAACTTCTGGACACCAAGATCATGACCTGAGCCAAAATCAAAAGTCAGACACTTAACCTACTGAGCCACCCAGGTGCCCCAATTTATTTTTTTAAACATTTTAGTTTTAAGTAATGTCTGTGTCCAACATGGGGCTTAAACTCTGAGATCAAGAGTCATAGTCTCAGGGCATCTGGGTGGCTCAATGTGGCTGGGCCTCTGCCTTCAGCTCAGGTCATGATCCTGGGGTCCTTGGATGGAGACCAGCGTCAGGCTCCCTGCTAAGTCTGCTTTTCCCTTTCCCTCTCCCTCTGCCTCTTCCCTTGCTTGGGTGCTCTCTCCCTGTCTCTCTTTTTCAAATAAATAAAATCTGAAAAAGAGTCACAATCTCCACTGATTGAGCCCACCCCAACTTACCATTTTTTAGAAGAATGAAAAATTTTCTTTCTACCTACAGAAAAATGACCAAGTAGGGCACCTGGGTGGCTCAGTCATTAAGCGTCTACCTTAGGCTTGGTCGTGATCCCAGGGTCCTGGGATCGAGTCCCGTGTAGGTCTCCCTGCCCAGCAGGGAGCCTGCTACTCCCTCTCCTACTCCCCCTGCTCTGTTCTCTTTCCGGCTGCCTCTCTGTGTCAAATAAATAAATAAAATCTTTTTTTTTAAGATTTAAAAAATTTATTTGACAGGGATCACAAGTAGACAGAGAGAAGGGGAAGCAGGCTCCCTGCTGAGCAGAGAGCCTATGCGGGGCTCTATCACAGGACCCTGAGATCATGACCTGAGCCAAAGGCAGAGGCTTAACCCACTGAGCCACCCAGGTGCCCCAAATAAATAAAATCTTAAAGAAAAAGAAAAATGACAAGTTATTGTTTATTTTCTTCTATATCACCAATCATATAATAAAAAGTCAAACTTTTCAAAAACATATGCTTGTTGTTGCATATATTTACAATATTGTAAAATTTTGAAAATTCCATAGAGGTTTAAAAATAATTCCTCCTAACCTTTTCAAATTCCTTTCCCTCGAGATATCCATTAATATTCTTTTCTATTCCTGTACTAACCTTTAAAACTTTCTCTCCCTTCCTTCAACAAAAATGAGATCCCATCAAACATATTACTTCTCAATTGCTTTTGTTTGCAAAAAAAATATATTACGAGCATTTTTTGATATCTATATACCATTCTACAGTATGGATATACTACAATATATCCAGACATTCTTCTTTTGAACATTTCAGTTGTTTCAAGTTTTGGTTAATACAAAAAATACTGTAATAAACATCTTTTACATATATCTTTATGTATTGATGCTTATAAATCTTTAGGAAAGATAGGCAGAAATGAGATTAATGCATCTCAGAATCTGTACACTTTTCAATGTGATGTATAGTACCAGATTAGTATCCTGAAAGGTTGAAGCACTTTAAGGTTGTATAAAAGTGGCTCTTTTCCTTGTTGGAGGTTGTTTCCAATTTTTTTTAGTTTTTGCCAGTATAATGGGTGAAAGAATGGTATCATCTTATTTTCTAATTTCCAGTCTGCCAGTGAGGTTGCCCTTTTTTAAAAAAATTGAATACCTTTAAAAAAATTTTTTTAAAGATTTTATTTATTTATTTGACAGAGATCACAAGTAGGCAGAGAAGCAGGCAGAGAGCAAGGAGGAAGCAGGCTCCCCACGGAGGAGGGAGCCCGATGCGGGGCTTGATCCCAGGACCCTGGGATCATGACCTGAGCCAGAGGCAGAGGCTTTAACCCACTGAGCCACCCAGGCACCCCCCAAAATTGAAAACCTTTTTAAAAATTGTAGTAAAGCACAATCTTAGCCATTTAAACAATTATTTATATATTTATTATTATTTTTTTTTAAAGAGCTTTTTTTTTTTTTTAAGATTTTATTTATTCATTTGACACAGAGAGATCACAAGTAGGCAGAGAGGCAGAGAGAGAGAGAGAGAGGAGGAAGCAGGCTCCCCGCGGAGCAGAGAACCCGATGCGGGACTCGATCCCAGGACCCTGAGATCATGACCTGAGCCAAAGGCAGTGGCTTAACCCACTGAGCCACCCAGGCGCCCTATTTATTTATTTATTTGAGAGAGAGCAAGCACAGTGGTGGGGGGCATGAAGAGCAGAGGAAGAAGCAGACTTCTTGCTGAGTGGGGAGCCTGATGGGGGCTGGGACTCCAGGATCATGACCTTAGCTGAAGGCAGAGGCTTAACCTACTGAAACACCCAGGTGCCCCAATCTTAGCCATGTTTATGTGTGTTGTTCAGTAGTTTTAAGTATGTTCACATTGTGCAACCAATCTTCAGAACCTTTTGTCTTGCAAAACTGTAGCTTTATACTCAATGAACAACTCCCCATTACCCTTTCTTGGCATCCCTTAGCATCTGCTCTTCTACTTTTTGTTTCTATGGATTTGACTACTCCAGGTACTTCATAAAACTGGAATCATACAATATTTGTTCTTTTGTGTCTGGCTTATTTCATTGAACCTAAGGTCTTCAAGATTAAACCATGTTGTAGCCTGTGTCAGAATTTCCTTTCTTTTTAAGGCTGAAAAAAATTTCACTATAAGTATATATGACATTTTCTTTATTCATTTATATGTCAATGGACACTTGGATTGCTTCTATACGTTGGCTCTTATAAATAATGCTGCTAAGAACATTGCTGTATAAATATTTGATCAAGTTCCTGCTCTTAATTCTTTTGAGTATTCAGAAATAAAATTACTAGATTACATGATAAGTCTGTTTAATTTTTTGAGGAAACACCATACTGTTTTTCTCACAGCAGTTGCACCATTTTACATTCCCACCAATAATACAGAAGAGTTCCAGTTTCTCCATGTCCTTGCCAACACTTGTTATTTTCTGATATTTTGATAATAGCTGTCCTATTGGGTGTGAAGTGGTCTTTTATTGCACTTTGATTTGCATTTCCATATTGATAAGTGCTGTTGAACATTTTTTCATGTGCCTGTGACCATGGAGAAATGTTTGTTGAAGTCCTTTGCCCATTGAAAGAATTTTTGTTACTGATTTGTATGAATTTTTCATATATTCTGGATATTAATCTCTTATCCGATATATCATTTGCAAATATTTTCTCCCATTCTGTTGGTTGCCTTTTCACTCTGTTGACAGTGTTCTTTGATGAATGAAAGTTTTAAATTTTGATGAAGTCAGGGATGCCTGTCTGGCTCAGTTGGTAAAGTGTCTGTCTTTGGCTCAAATCATAATCCCAGGGTCCTGGGATGGAGTCCCGCATCAGTCTTCTTGTTCAGCAGGGAGTTTGCTTTTCCATTTGCCTGCTGCTCGCCCTGCTTGTGCTCTCTTTCTCTCTCTCTGGCAAATAAATAAACAAAATATTTAAATAAAAAATTTTTAAAAGATTTTATTTATTTATTTGACAGACAGAGACTACAAGTAGGCAGAGAAGCAGACAGAGAGAGAGGAAGGGAAGCAGGCCCCATGCTGAGCAGAGAGCCTGATGCGGGACTTGATCCCAGGACCATGAGATCATGACCTGAGCCGAAGGCAGCGGCTTAACCCACTGAGCCACCCAGGCGCCTCTAAATAAAAATTTTTTATTAAGT
This sequence comes from Mustela nigripes, assembly GCF_022355385.1. Lineage (NCBI taxonomy): Eukaryota > Metazoa > Chordata > Mammalia > Carnivora > Mustelidae > Mustela > Mustela nigripes. The sequence continues at coordinate 65,172,461 of NC_081559.1, read as the reverse complement.
CCAATTTACTTAGTTTTTTCTCTTCTTGCCAGTGCTGTTGGTGTTATATACAACAAACACAATTTTACTGGCAGAATTACTCCAGAAGAAAAAGCATTCAAGCTAATTTGTGAGGGGAAAAACAGTCTCTGATGTTGGAGAAATTGGTCTAATATTCATTGTTAAGACTCAATATTATTTCAAGCTAATCTGACAGGGCTTAAAGCATATTATCCTCCTGTTGGACATAAGCAATCTCACAGAACATTGACATTAGACAAGGTTACTCTGCCACACAAAATACCAAGGATTCCCCTCTCATTAAATGAGTAAATGCTACTTGTTTACTAGTTTCAACTTTATCCCCACGTTAGTCTGCTTTTCTATCCAACTACCTAACACCTATAGTTAGATGTATTAGATGCCCAGTCATAGAATTGCCCTGCTTCCTTAGAGCACCCAAGATAGAGCAAACTTTTCCTCTTTAGACCTTCCCCCAAATTACCCAGCCAAATCCTATAATAGTTTCTTTCTAATACTCTTTTACTGTGCAGCTAAATGATTCCCTGCAGTGTGCATTTTCCTTAGCTCCAACAAGTAATAAATCTCATCTTCAGGTTTCTTGTGATTTTTGGCTAAAGGGCATTGACACTTACTAGGAGGAAATTAAAAGCCACACTTTGTTAACCACTTTTTAACGTTTATAAAAGATGCTTCTTCATGATTTAAGTCATTAGCCAGAATACAATTTTATAGCTATGGACTTAAATTATTATTACCTTAACTTTGTACTTAGGTGTGATTTATATATAAATATGTATCTTATGAATGCACTAGACTGCAAGTAAAGAAAAAAGTTACTAACAGTGACTAAACAAAAAGGGTTTCCTTTCTTTACCTAAACAAGATTCCAAAGGAAGGCAAGCTTCTGGTATTTGTGTCTTAGGCCAGTCTCCTTACAATTCTGAAAACTGGTGAGAAGGAGATGAACAGGTCCCAACAGTGAAGAAACTGTCCTGGCACTATCGTTTAGGCCTTATCGTTGCCAGAGCTGGTCTGGCACTTGTAGCTCAGTGTAGGTTTTCTGGTGAACAGTTGCAGAGAACACCAACATGAGACAAGGCCACTGTCTGACTATGATGGAACAAGACAAAGACAAGGCCATTCCATAATCATACAGAGGTGAGATCAAAATAAAAACATTGTCCAAAGCACAAAAAATGACTGAACATCTACCTATCCTGGCTATTATGAGTGACTGCTCTTTTTTGTCAAATACAGCTGTAAGCTCACTTCATTCCTCCTGCCCTACAGACAAAGTTTATTAAGATACCCAATAATGGAATTATCTCTGCTTCCTCCACAGCATTCAGACAAGAGAAAAGCCCTGTTAACCTCCCCCAAATCACTTAACACAGGGCTGAATGCCATAGTGAGTTCTTTCTAACACCTTCTTAATTTGACATTCCTTGGGGTGTGTTCTGCTTCATTGCAACTGATCAGCAACCCCAACTTTAACTATGGGTCTCTAACTGTAGGGTATTGACACAGGTTATGCCCAGTTTCATCCTTACGCTTTTTCTAATGTTTGTTCTGAAACTCTATCTATTTTGTGCATTAAGGGTAACCTCAATCTTCAAATTTGTTATCAGCTGATCTGCTTCCAAACAATCTAAATCAGTGCTACTCAAAGTGTGCTGGCCATTAGTGGTTGTCTATGGTGTTGGAGGTGAGAGATGGAAAATGACGGCTGTTGGTTAGCTGGTGTCTTTTTGGACTTGTAAAAATGTTCTAAAATGAGTTGCGATGCTCCACAATGCTAAATTAGGAAAAGCATTGAATTATACACTGGAAATGCATAAATTGCTTGGTGTGTAACTAATTTCTCAATAAAGCTGTTAGAAACAAAAGTATGGTTCCAAAGACTGGCCTCACCATGACACAGAGGCAGAAATTGAAAGAATTTGCTCTTATAGCCATTTGACAGTTTTAGGTATGTTGAATATTGTAAGTAACAAAAATCCACGTGTTTTTTTCCGTTTGCCGTTTCAAATTTCATTTTCTAAATATTCATGTCTTATTATATATTATTTAAAAATCAGTCTTCCATGGGCTGGGAGAAAACCTCAGATAGTTGAGAAACACTGACCTAATGTAACTTAACAGTTTAAACGGTGTTGTCGCAGAGGCTCTCAATGTGGAACTACCATGCCCAGAATGCCCCGCGAATGCGTAGGCGACGTCCGTTCCGCTGGCCTCGCCGCTACGTCCCCTGGGGCATGTAGTACGTGCCTTCCGCTGAGCATGCTGTGCTGTCCCGGCTTTTTTTCCTGTTTGGGGGACTGGATCATCAGAGGAGAGGTGATGTCTCCCGAGGAAAGGCTGCAAACTATGTAATATCGGGGGGCGGGAGGGAGTGACACAACCGAGCCTGTTACATCACTTGTTGGGGACCAGAAATAGCCCTGACTTACGAGCCATCGTGACGAGCCTTCCCCGGAATCCTCCAGAAATGTTGGGAAATTGTTGAGGGAAGAGCTTAATCTGCAAGTCCGGGCCGGTAGCGGCGGCAGGTTTTCTTCCGCCCAGCACGATTTCTATCCGAGATGCAGGGTATTGGATTTTTCCAGTGCTTGGAGGAGGGCCGGCGTGAGCCCACTCCTAGTGAGGACGGGGGAGATCACTTTCATTGGTACAGGACTTACTGTGCGCCCCGCGTGGAGAATGCTTGTCATTTACACAGGGTGTCACTGTTGACCCTGCACTGATAGTCCCAAGGCCTCTCCTTTAGTTAAATGACTTCCCCAAGGTCATTTATCTGGGGGTAGAACTGGAAACTTAACACGTTGGTTTTCTAGCCATGGGCTGGTTCCCTTCTCTGTTGTAGGCAGACAGGAGCATTTTGAGGATACCCTTGCTGTGTACCGGGTTTTTGTGTACGTGTGTACCCAGGTTGGCTTAGGTCAGCATGCTTACTGATAGACACAAAGTACCAATACTGTCTTGTTTTTGTTTTTCTTGTGGACAGCCTAGCATAGCCATAGAGAGGAATCTGAGCCAATCTTTCAGTGTTGGTTTTGTTGATCTAAGGAGGTGTTCCAAGTTGAAAGAGTTGAAATAATTGAGTGACTGTCTCAGCTCCACAAGTGCTAGATAGTTTTTTAACCTTTTTGAAAATAGCTTTTATCTGTAAAATGCAGATGATAATATCTACTTGATAGGTTAGTTGAGAGAATTTAACAGGATGGTATATTTTAGAAGTCCTTTGTGAAATATTGCAGAATTGTTAGATGCTAAGATTTTAGTCCCAGCTTTTCTTTTGTTTCAAAATTAGAAATATAAACATTTATAATATATATTTAAAACAAATAGTCCTTTTTCATAATTATCTTCTTATATTGCTTCATCATGTCTTGATACATTTCTTGATTTCTCTGTATTTCCTGATTGGAGCTTTAATCTTCTTACTTACTGATTTATACTGATCTAAGGTCAGTAGTGATCAAACCATTAGAGTTCTTTTAGAGTACCAGAAGAAAGGAGAAAGAAATTATCCTTAAAGTAAATAAACCAGAAACTATCTTTCTGAAAAAAAATTTTTTTAAAAATTTTATTTATTTAACAGAAAGAGAGTGCACGCATGCAAATGGAGGGAGAAATGGGGAGAGGGAGGGAGAGAATCTCAGGCAGACTGGGTGCTAAGGGCAGAGCCCAGTGCTGGGATGGATCCCACTCTGAGATCATGACCTGAGGAGAAAGTAAGAGTTGGTTCCTTAATCGACTGAGTCACCCAGGTGCCCCTAAAAAGATTTATTTATTCATTTATTTTTGTAAAAAGTTTATTTATTTGAGGTAGAGCAAGTGAGCATGTGAGTTGGGGGGTAGAGGGAGAGGGAGAAGTGGACTCTCTACTGAGTTGGGAGGCAGATGCAGGACTTCATCCCTGTACCCTGTAATCATGACTCAAGCCAAAGGCAGATGCTGACTGACTGAGCCACCTGAAAAAAAAATTTTTTTTCAAAAAGTGTATAGCTCTGAATTAATGGCTGTTCCTTGTAAAAATGTTAAAGGTGATTATTTATTGCAAATAGTTTGACTTATTTGTTTAAAAAGATGTTTCTGAGTATAGGATTTTTTTCCCTTCTACTTTTATGGTCATATATATATAGGTCACATATATATGTGGTCACATATATATGGTCACACATCTATATATAGATATAGAAAAATATTTTCTATATCTATATATAGATACAGAAAAAAGATATAGAAAAATGTAAAAAAATTTGTTAAATCTAACATATATATAAAACTATATATATATCTATATCTAAATATATCTATGTATAGATATATAGTCATTTACACAGGGTGTCACTGTTGACCCTGCACTGATAGTCCAGAAAAAAATAAAATTTTTTTCAAAAAGTGTATGGCTCTGAATGGCTGTTCCTTGTAAAAATGTTAAAGGTGATTATTTATTGCAAATAGTTTGACTTATTTGTTTAAAAAGATGTTTCTGAGTATAGCAAAAAGATATCTAGATATATCTAGATATAAATATATAAAACTATATATATCTAGATATACATCTATAAAATCTATATAAATATATAAACTATATATATCTAGATATACATCTAGATATATATCTAGATATATATAGTTTATATATATATATATATATATGTTAGATTTAACAGATATTTTTTTAAATGGAGTGCAGAAAGAAGTCTCTTTTCATGGACACTTAGTTTCAGACCAAATCCTGCTGTTTGCTTCAGACTAGAACAAAGCCTCTAGTTAAAGCAGAAAAAGCTTATGACTTTAATTTGAATTTTGGAACTAGTTTGGTATTAATAATACTAGTATAACCATGTTAAACCAATCCTTTTACAGAAACTGCATGTTGGAATGGGATTTGGAGTTGTCATAACGGAAGCAAAATACATGAAGGAAAAATAGTTACCTTCTAATCAGCATGTTGCACCTGACTACTAGTCGCAGATGGTTTTTGTGACCTAAGAAAATTTGTGATGTAAATGAAAAATTACCTTTCTTTTAGACTGGTTGTTTGTAAATATGCTTCGTCTAAGAGCAGTTTTTCCGTTCTCTCGGAGAGTGTTTCAATTTCGAACCTGCAGTTGTAAACCACTAATTAGCCAGATGATTACATGCACAGATGAAGAGCAAGTATTCGATCTTATTGGAAAAAACAAAGCCATACTTTCAGATAAACAAGTGGAATGTGCACTGAATATACTTTGGCGGTTTCAAAAGCAGAAGACCAGCTTTTTCAAAAATACTGAATGTATCAGAGACCATCCCCAATTTCTTACTCTTCATAGTTTAGCTACAAGTGAAATGGAATTCATGAATGATGATACGCTAGTGAATGTGTTGTATATCACACAACAGTAAGTAATGTGCTTTTAGATTTTATAGAAATCACTGTAGTTTATATTTTAATTTTCTAAAAATCTCTTTAAAATGAAAAACAGTGCTTTTTTTCTATAGATAGTTTTCCTGATCATCTAATACTTTTAAGATGTTTAGAAGATATTCTTTGATTTTATATGATATATGTATATCAAATATCCTGTTGTGCAACCTAAATATGTACAATTTTTATTTGTTAATCAAATTCAGGAAAGCTGGGAAAACATTAACAACAAAAAAAGAAATTTTACATTGTTTGCAAGGGAATCCAGCCTTTAGAAGAACTGGATTTTCTAAATAAAGTATTTGGCAGATGTGTAAGACAAAAATAACACACAAAAGTTGCAATAAGTTTGTTTCTTAGCCTTATTCATGGAAAAACAGCAGTTTTCTCACAGAATTATCCAACCTGTATATCAGTATACATTTGTTTTCTCAGTGGTCATGTTAACTTGGAAAATGATGAATAAGACAAAATTAAACAAGTCTTTTTTTTTTTGCAGGACCTTTCAGAGCCTTTAATATATTAATATATATTATAAATACATTATATTATAAATAAGGTCAGTTTCCAGACTTACTTAACCATAAAACATTGTGTAAAATACCTCAGAAGACTCGTGTCTATTAGGCAGATGGAGAAATGCTGCTTGGTGATGATTTGTCTAAAAACTATATTTCTATGTTTCCCTCCTAGGTCATATTTTAATAATGGAGGGATTTCAAAAATAGAATATATTTTTTGTTTTTGAGTTTTAGAAACAATATGTAGCTTAGTTTTGCTTTATGACTCAACCTGAAAGTCCTTGATTTTTAGGAGACAAACTTATATAACCTTAACATTATAAAGATATTGAAAAAAAAAAAAGATTTTTATACCTACAAAATACAGTATATGTGGCTAGTTATATAGAAAGTATTCATTGTTAATGAAGATATACTGGAAGAGGGACTCTTATATGTTGTGGTGGTATAATATATATCAAAAACTATAAAAATATCCTGGATCCAATAATTTTGCTTCTAGGATTTATCCTAAGAAAGTAATCTGAGATATATGTAAAGGTTATTGTACATTGATACTCACCTCAGCATTATTTGTAATATTGAAAAACGAAAATTCTAAAAGTAGTTGTGTGTTTAAATGATATATTCACATAAGGGAATAGAATACAATGTTTAAAAATTGTTGTGAACAATATGTCATGAGCAAATGTCCGTAATATAATGTTAACTTATTGAAAAGGCAGGATATAAAAATGTAAAAGAAATATGTGTATTTCATATATGTGTAAGAAAGATAACTGGAATGAAATGCTCCAAATTAATGATGGTGGCTATTAATGAGTACAGACCTATAAATGATTTTTAGTACCCTATTCACGTTTTTCTTTATTTTATGAACTCTCTCCTATAAAAATATTTTTGCAATCAGAAAATTAATATATACATTATATATACTTTTAACATAATATATATCATTGAACATTTTCATTGTTCAGTGGAAGGCACTGAACAGACAAAAGAATGAGAGAGGCATGGGATAAAATGTAGATGTTTATTATATTGTATCAATGAAACAAAATATATATTTTTTAAGATTTTATTTATTTATTTGTCAGAGAGAGAGCGAGCAAGAGCGAGCACAGGCAGACAGAGTGGAAGGCAGAGTCAGAGGGAGAAGCAGACTCCCCGCGGAGCAAGGAGCCCGATGCGGGACTCGATCCCAGGACGCTGGGATCATGACCTGAGCCGAAGGCAGCTGCTCAACCAACTGAGCCACCCAGGCGTCCCTCAATGAAACAAAATATTAAAAAGAATGAAAAATGAAAAAAATGAAATGAAAAATGAATGAATGAAAAAAATGAATGAATAAAAAAATATGGGAGTGAACCATAAATAAGGACTGCATAAGAGTAGAATAACTTGAGGTTCACTTTTGCGTTCTTACTTGCGTAATTGTTTTAAATAATTTAAAAGTGTTTATGTATGGAAAATGATTTTCTCTTGATTTTATCAAGGTGTGCTACTGAGGCCCATGACCTGGTTGCAGTGCTAGTTACAGAAGCATGGAGAAGACTGGAAAGGCAAGTACTCTATTTCATCATCTTAGATGACAGTTATCCTATTCAAGGTTAGCTCAGTAAAATCTTATAAAGAATGGGGTGCTGCTGCCTACCTGTTAAGCTTCACTGAAAAAAAAAAAGTAAACCCATTTAGGTTGAGGATTTTTTGATTATGTAAAGGAAAATAATAAGGAATGTGTATTTTCCTAAAGAGAGAAAGAAAATACGAATATTTGCTCTTTAAGAGTGGGAACAATGTGCTTTTCCACATATATAATTAATCAAAATATAAGTAAGGTGCAGTAACAGCTATTTGGCTTTTTGAATCTTCTTTTCTGGAAGATTCTGCTTCAGAAAAAAAGATTCAAGGTGCTTGGCTGACTTAATTGGTAGAGCATGAAATTCTTGATCTTGGCATTGTGAGTTTGAGCGTAGATTGGGAGTAGAGTTCACTTAAAAACAAAAAAAAAGAAAGAAAAAAAAGAAAAGATTTTCTGAGTGATAAGCAAGAAAAGAAGACACCAGTTTACTAGAAAGGAAAACTATTTAACATTGTTTAGCAGCATGTGCAGGTGCTTATTTATTACTTCTTCTTTATGGAGAGACAGTGGACATGGCTCATAGGTGACTTAGTTTTCAAGTCTACTGCTGTGAATATGATCAGATCTCTTTCCTGTACATAGCTATATTTGTAACATGTTGCCATAATCAGTAATGAACTAGAAAATGTAAAATTTGTCCAGGGTGTTCTTATGAGTATAGAGAAGTCTATTCTATTCAAAATTTTCTTATATATACTATATAAGAATATGTGAGAAACTCCCATTTATTAAAAAAAAGGGGGAGGAGGTAATAACAGACCTTATTTTGGAATATGTTTAGCTATTTCTGAAAATTTTGCATAGCCTAATCCCTTTTTAACATAGTGATTCAGGATAGCCTATATCCATTATTAGTGGAGTATAACAAATGTTAGTGAAAAAAGGGAAAATCAAAGTGGGAAAGAGAAAGGAGGATTTAAAAACTACAGAAAAGAGAGGTGGTTCAAGATGGTGGCACAGAAAGACCCTACTCACTCTACCAAGTACACACCAAATCTCCAGATACCTAGGGAACAACTGTCTCAGAAAGGACCTGAGGACTGGCTGAACAACTCTTCCACAACAAATGATCCAAGGCCATCTTGAGATAGGTAGGAGAAGTAGAGCCTTGTTCTCACCAAGAATCCCACTCCCTACTCAGTGATTCGAAAGAGGGAGGGATCTATCCCTGAGGAGTGAGGGGTTTGTGCCACACATCAGGAATCCAACTCCTGGGACCTGTACCACAGAGATGAGCTCTCAAATGTATGGCTTTGAAAACCAATGGGGCTTACATCAAGGAGACCCAAGGGTTGTGGGGACTGTGCTCTGAAAGTGCTCACACACAGACTTACTTGTCCTGGGACCCAGCACAAGAATAGCAGTTTGGAAGTGCCTCAGCCATATGTGATGGATTCACTGGGTAAGCTTTAAGTGCCTGCTAGAAGGACAGGGGTCTATTGGAATTCTCTCTGTGTCTAGAGGCACACTGGTGGGCACCATTTCTCCACTCTTGTACCTTGCTAGCACCAGAACTGGCATGTGCTATTTTTGCATTCTCCCTTTACCTTATAAAAGCTGTTTTCCCTGTCTTTTGTTCTTCTGTGATTCTGCCCCACCAATCCTATTGTACCAACTTGCCCTGACTCAGGGCTCCCCGCAGCCCCAAACTGCTAAAGATGGTAGGCAGCTTTGTCTTGGCCTGGTGCTCCTCCTTGGCCCTGCCAAGGCTGGCAAGTATGGCAGTCCATAGAGGGAAGACCCTTTAAACACCTGCCTCTAGTGTCCATGCAGGCTTATGTTTCTGGGACCCATGGGACTGAACAAATCAGAGAGTTCTTAATACCCACAAAGCACTATACAGATAAGCAGATTGTAATGTCCCAGTCTTCCTGTGACCACTCCTTCAAGACTGAAGAGATAGGTATGTTGTCTAATACATAGGAACAGACACCAAAAGCCAAAGAAAAATGAGAAAACAAAGGAATATGTTCTAAATGAAAGAAGATAAAACCCCTGAAAAAACCTTAATGAAACACAAGTAAGTAATTTACCTGACAAAGAATTCAAGGTCATGGTCATAAAGATGCTCACTGATCTCAGGAGAAGCATGGATAAACACAAAACTTTAAAAAAGAAATGGAAAACATAAGAAAATATAAACAGAAGTCATGGAACTGAAGAATATAATAACTAAACTGAAAGACATAAAACAGAGGTTCAACAGCAGACTAGATGAACCAGAAGAAAGGATTAGTGGCTGAGACGAGGGGAGTGGAACTTACTCAAACAGCAGCAAGAAAAAAAAAAAAGTCGAATTAGCTCATGGGGGCCATGGGACAACATCATGTGAAATAATGTTCTCATCATAGGTGTCCCAGAAAGAGGAGAGAGGGATAGAAAACTTATTAGAAGAAATAATAGCTGAAAACTTCACTAACCTGGGGAAGGAAACAGACATTTAGATCTAGGAGTCCCAAAGAGTTCCAAATAAGGTGAACCCAAGAGATTCACACCAAGACACATTATAATTAAAACATCAAAAGTTAGAGAATCTTAAAAGTAGCAAGAGAAAAACAGCTTGTTTTGTACAAGGGACTCTCCCTCTTACCCCCAAGCCCAAGATTCTTATCAGGTTTTTCAGCAGAAACTTTGCAAGTCAGAGGGGAGTCATGTGATATATTCAGAGTGCTGAAAGCAAAAAAACTTCAAACCAATACTATACCTGAGAAGGTTATCATTCACAATTGAAGGAGAGAAAGTTTTCCAGACAAACAAAAACTGAACAAGTTCACCACTACTCAACTAGACTTTTAAGACATTAAAGGTACTTCCAAGTTGAAAAGAAAGGCCAATTGGTGACAAGAAACATATGAAAGTAAAGAACTACAGCCAGAAAACAGATAACAAAATGACAATGAGTAGATACCCATCTATAATTATTTTAAACATAAATGGACTGACGCCCACTTCTAGCTCTGTGGCCTCAGCAGAGTTGCTTTAGGTGTCCTGAACTGCATGGCAGAGCGGTGGCTCTGGTGGGCAGCCAGTAAGAACTCCATTGAGTGCCAGTCTAGGGAGAACTGGGGGACTGGAGGCTGGGCTGAATCTTCACCAGACTCTCCACCCAGGCAGAGCCTGGCTGCCAACCCCTCTGGCTATAGGCCCCTTGAGTTCCCAAACTGGTCCTAGACAGATGGCTCCCCTGCACTTCCAGTGAAAGGCTAGGTTCAAAGAAAAGCCCAAAGGGAGAAGTTTGCAAGATGAATTGTACTGCTGTCAGGGGAAATGGATGCTAGGTTGCAGGCATGGCAGCTTAAGCCGTAGGAGAAGTTGCAGAAAGACGAAAAAGAAAAAATGCCCTTAAACCTGATGGGGCTCTACTGCAGAACCTACTACTAGGTCAATAAAGAGCAATTCTGATCTCTCTTCCCCAGCCTCTCTGCCTTTCTTTTCCATCAATTATGTGCCACATCCTAGCCAGAAAAGAACCTTCATGTTCCCCATCTGTCTGCAGAGCACAAGATCACCACCTAGAGGGGTTGTCTCAGTGCCCTCATCCCTGGCTCCATTTCAGTTCAGCAGAATCTTGCTTTTGGATACCTACCCCTTTTGCAGGCCATAAGGCTGCACAACTATGAACACTAGCTGCTCTGTGAACATGAGGAAGGGGAAGCAGTTTTCCTGGTTTTAGCTAAGGACGTAAGCCTCCAATAGCTCATATACGGCTCAGGCCACATATGGTTATTCATTTAATAATGTTTTGATGAAAAGAGCAAACCCCCAACCCTCCAAAACGGACTAAATTCTTCAATCAAAAGATATAGAGTGGCTGAATGGATTAAAAAAAAAAAAAGCAAGATCCATCTATATGCTGCCTATAAGAGGCTCCCCTCAGATGTATTGACACATACAGGTTAAAAGTGAAGAAATGGAAAAAGTTGTTTCATGCAAATGGAAACCAAAAGTAAGCTGGGGTAGCTATTCTTACATCAGACAAAGTAGACTTAAAATAGACTAATAAAAGAAAAAGGTGGGCATCACATAATGATAAAGGACTCAATCTAGCAAGAAGATACAACATTTGTAAATATTTATGCACCCAACATAGGGGCACCTAGAAGTATAAAGCAATATTAACAGATCTAAAGAGAGAAATTGACATCAATCCAATGATAATAAGGGCCTTCAATATCCCACTTACATCAATGCATACAGGAATAATAAGGAAACATCAGCCTTAAAACACGTCAGGCCAGATGAATTTAGGTATATGTGGAACATTCTACCAAAAAGCAGCAGAATACATATTCCTCTCAAGTGGAACATTCTCCAGGATTAATGATATGTTTGGCTACAAAACAAGTCTCAAGAAATTTTGGAAGATTGAAACCCTCTCAAGCATCTTTTAAGACCACAGTGATATGACAGTGGAAATCAATCACTAAAAAACCTGGAAAAATTACAAATATGTAGATATTTAACAACATGCCACCAGACAACCAATGGATCAATTAAGAAATTGAAGGAGAAAGGTGCCTGGGTGGCTCAGTGGGTTAGGGCCTCTGCCTTTGGCTCAGATCATGATCTCAGGGTCCTGGGATTGAGCCCCACATCAGGCTTTCTGCTCAGTGGGGAGCCTGCTTCCTCCCCTCTCTCTGCCTGCCTCTCTGCCTACTTGTGATCTCTGTCAAATAAATAAATAAAATCTTAAAAAAAAGAAACTGAAGGAGAAATTTAAAAAATACCTTGATAAATGAAAATGAAAATATAGCTTTCCAAAATCTGCAGCAAAAGCATTTCTAACAGGGAAGTTTGTAGTGATAGAGACCTACTTCAGGAAACAAGTAAAATCTGAAATAATCCAACTTTCTACCTAAAGGAACTAGAAATCAAAGAGCAAAGGAAGCCCAAAGTTAGTAGAAGGAAGGAAATAACAAAGGTCAGAGAAGAAATAAATGACGTAGAGACTAAAAAGGGGCACCTGTGTGGCTGGGTGGGCTAAGTGTTTGACTCTTGGTTTCAGCTCAGGTCGTGATCTCAGGTTATGAGATTGAGTCCCAATTGGGCTCTGCTCTCAGCATGGAGTCAGTTTGAGATTCTTTCTTGCTCCCTCCTTCTCTGCCCCCCCCCAACTTGTACGCATGCTTGCCCTCTCTCTCTCTCTCAAATAAAAAAATAGACTAGAGAGAAAATAGAAAAGACCAGTGAGGGACACCTAGGTGGTTCAGGTGGTTAAGCATCTGCCTTTGACTCAGGTCATGATCTTGGGGTCCTGGGATTGAGCCCCACATCGGGCTCCCCACTCAGTGGGAAGCCTCCCTCTCCTTTTCCCCCAGCCCTGGCCCACTTGTGCACTCTGTCTCTCAAATAAATAAAATCTTAAAAAGAAAAAAAGGAAAAGATCAATGAAACTAAGCTGGTTTTTTGAAAAAGTAAACAGTTGATAAACCTTTAACTATTTACTAGGAAAAAGAACTTAAATAAATGAAATCTGAAATGAAAGAGGGAACATTATAACTGATACCAAAATAATACAAAGGCTAGTGAGAGGCCAATAAATTGGACAACTTAGAAGAAATGGTAAGTTCCTAGAAACAGTCTTCCAAGACTAAATAATGACCAATTACTAGCAAGGAGATTGAATCAGTAATCAAAAAACTCCCAACAGAGTGGGAGACGAACCATGAGAGACTATGGACTTGGGAAAACAAACTGAAGGTTTTAGAAGGGAGGGGACTAGGGAGATGGGTAAGCCTCATGATGAGTATTAAGGAGGGCATGGATTGTATGGAGCACTGGATGTTATATGCAAACAGTGAATCATGGAACACTGTTTGTTCAAAAACCAATGATGTACTGTATGGTCACTAACATAACACAATAAAATAAAATAAAATAAATGAATGAATGAATGAATGAATGAATTTTGAAAACTCCCAACAAACAGGAGTCCAGGAGAAGACAGTTTCAATGGTGAATTCTACCAAACTTTCTTTTTTTTTTTTTTTTTAAAGATTTTTATTTATTTATTTGACAGAGATCACAAGTAGGCAGAGAGGCAGGCAGAGAGAGAGAGGAGGAAGCAGGCTCCCCGATGAGCAGAGAGCCCGATGCGGGGCTCGATCCCAGGACCCTGGGATCATGACCTGAGCCGAAGGCAGAGGCTTTAACCCACTGAGCCACCCAGGCGCCCCTACCAAACTTTCAAAGAGGATTTAATTCCTATTCTTTTCAAGCTCTCCCAGAAATCTGAAGAGGAGGGAACCCTTCCAAACTCATTTTACAAGGCCAGCATTACTCCAATACCAAAAGCAGACAAGGACACTGTAGAAAAAGAAAATTACAAGTCAGATCCCTAATGAAATAGATGTAAAAATCCTGAACAAAATATTAGCAGGCCAAATTTAATAATACATTAAAAAGATCATATACCATTGTCAAGTGAGATTTATTCCAAGGATGCAAGGATGGTTGAACATCCACAAATCAATCAATGTGATACACCACATTAATGAACTGGAGGATAAAAATTATATGAACATCTCAATAGATGCAGAAAAAGCATTTGACACAATTTAACAACTACTTATGATAAAAAAAGAAAACAAAGCAAACTCTCTACAAAGTTGGTAGATAGGGAATGCCCCTCATCATCATAAAGGCCAAGGGCAATGTCAACAAAAGCAAAATAAGCCTAGTAGACTACATTAAACTAAAAAACTTTTGCACAGTGAAGAAAATCATCAACAAAATAAAAAGGCAACCTACTGAATGGGAAGAGATCTTTGCAAATCATATATCTGAATAGGGGTTAATATCCAAAATATATGGAGAACTCCTACAACTCAATAACAACAACAATCTGATTAATTAATTAACATGGATAGAGAACCTGAATAGATCATCTTCCAAAGAAGACACAGATGGCCAATGGGCACATGAAAATATTTCTAACATCACTAATATTGGAATTGCAAATCAGAACCACTGTGAGGTATCATCTCACTATTGTTAGAATGGCCATTATCAAAAAGACAAGAAGTAACAAGTGTTGGTGAGGATTTGAGGAAAAGGGAGCCCTCTTGCACTATTGGTGGGAATATAAATTGGTAGAGTCACTATGGAAGACATTATGGAGTTACCACAAAAACTAAAAGCAGAATCACCATATGATCCAACAAGTCCACTTCTGGGTATTTATCCAAAGTAAATAAAAATACTAAAAAAAAAAATGTATGTTCATGGCAGCATCATTGATAATATTCAAGATATGGAAACAACCAGAGTGTCCACCAATGGATGAATGGATAAAGATGTGGTGTGTGTGCATACATGAACACATACATATAATATTACCCAGCCATAATAAAGAATGAAATCTTACCATTTGTAAACACATGGAGGGACATTGTGGATATTAGGCCAAGTAAAATAAATCAGACAAAGACAATATGATTTCATTTATATATGGAAATTAAAAAAAATGAGTGAACAAAAGAAAACTTACAAAGGCAGAGAATAGATTGATGGTTGCCAGAGGGGAGTGTCGTTGGAAGATGGGCAAAATAAGAGAAGGTGGTGGGCAGGAGGTACAAATTTCCAGTCACAAGTCATAGGGTTGCAATGTACAGCATGGTGACCTTAGTCAATGATATTATGTTACATATTATTATGTAACTTTATATGATAACAAGAGTAAACTGGACTTACTGGGGTAATCATTTCACAGTGTATATAAATATTAATTCATATACAAATATCAATAAATGTAAATTCATACTGAAACTAATGTAATGTCAAATGTCAATTACACCTTGATAAAAAATAAAATGAAAACCATGGAACACAAAGAGCAAAATACATGAACACAAAGAGCACAAATACATGTTACTAAATAATGAATTGATGAACCAAGAAGTCAAATAAATCAAAAATAACATTGAAACAAATGAAAATTAAAAGCCAAGTTTCCAAGATCTTTGGGATGCAGCAGAAGTCTTGAGGGAAGTTTATAGTAATACAGGCTGACATCAAGAAGCAAGAAAAATCTCAAACAATGTAACCTTACACCTAAAGAAGTTAGAAAAAGAAGAACAAACAAAACCCATACTGAGCAAAAGGAAGGAAATGATGAAGGTTAGATAGGAAATAAATGATATAGAAACTAAAATATACAATAGAAAGGTCAATGAAACCAGGAACGTGTTTTTTGGAAAGATTGATAATATTGATAAACCTCTAGCTGGAGTTATCAGAGAGAGCGAGCAAAAGAGAGAGAGAAACCAAATAAAATCACTAATGAAAAAGAAGAAATAACAACCAACACCACAGGTAGTGTTTGGGTGGCTCAGTCACTTAAGTGTCCAAGTCTTGGGTTTTTGGCTTAGGTCAAGATATCATGGTTCTTGGATTGAGCTCTGTGTCAGACTCCGTGATTAGCAGGGAGTCTGTTTAGGATTCTCTCTCTCCCTTCCCCTCTGCCATCCCATTGCTCATGCCCTCTGTCTCTCTGTAAAATGAATAAAATGTTTTAAAAAGAGTACCAACACCACAGAAATACAGACAACTATAATATGAAAGCCTATATGCCAACAAATTGGACAACTTAGAAGAAATGAATAAATTCTTAGAAACATATAACTTACCAAAACTAAAGCAGGAGGAAATAAAAAATTTGAACAGACTGATTACCAGCAATGAAACTGAATCAGTTAATCAAAAAAATAAAAATCAGAAGTCCAGGACCAAATGCCTTCACAAGCGAATTCCACTAAACATTTAAAGTAGAGTTAATATCTATTACTCTCAAACTATTCCAAAAAATAGAAGAGGAAGGAAAACTTCCAAATTCATTCCATGAGGCCAGTGTCAACACTGATACCAAAATCAGATAAAGACACCACCAAAAAAGGGAACTACAGGCCAGCATCTCTAATGCATATAAATGCAAAAATCCTCAATGAAATATTAGCAAATTGGATCAATAATACATTAAAAAATAATATGTCACAATCAAGTGGGATTTATTCTAGGAATACAAGGGTGGTTTAATATTCACAAAATAATCAATGTGATACATCACCAGTAGAAGAAAGGATAAAAACTGGCCACTTCATTAGATTTAGAAAAAGCATTTGACGGGGCGCCTGGGTGGCTCAGTGGGTTAAGCCGCTGCCTTCGGCTCAGGTCATGATCTCAGCGTCCTGGGATCGAGTCCCGCATCGGGCTCTCTGCTCAGCAGGGAGCCTGCTTCCCTTTCTCTCTTCCTCTGCCTGCCTCTCTGCCTACTTGTGATCTCTGACTGTCAAATAAATAAATAAAAAAAAAATTAAAAAAAAAAAAAAAGAAAAAGCATTTGACAAGGTACAACATCCATTCATGATCAAAATCCTCTGCAAATTAGGTCTAGAGGCAACAAAGCCCAACATCAAAAAAACTTTATATGAAAAACCCATAGCCAACATCATTCTCAAGAGTGAAAAACTGAGACCTTTTCCCCTAAGGTCAGGACAAGACAACACCACCTTTATTCAGCATACTACTGGAAGTCGTAGCTACAGCAGTTAGCCAACATAAAGAAATAAAAAGCTTCCAAATTTAAAGGAAGCAGTATAACTCTCAAAATTTGCAGATGACATGATACTAAATATAGAAAAACCTTAAAGACTCCATCAATAATGTGGGGTGCCTGGGTGGCTCAGTGGGTTGGGCCTCTGCCTTTGGCTCAGGTCGTGATCTCAGGGTCCTGGGATTGAGCCCCTCAGGAGGGAGCCTGCTTCCCCCCTCTCTCTCTGCCTGCCTTTCTGCCTACTTGTGATCTCTCTCTGTCAAATAAATAAGTGAAATATTAAAAAAAAAAAGACTCCATCAATAATGTAAAAAAAGGAAAGACATTCATGTTCATGGATTGGAAGAACAAATATTGGTAAAAATGTCTGTACTAGCCAAAGCAGTCTACAGACTTAATGCAATCCCTATCAGATATCAACAGCATTTTTCACAGAACCAGAACACACAATCCTAAAATTTGTATGGAGCTACAGAAGACCTCTAATAGCCAAAGCAATCTTGAAAAAGAAAAACAAAACTGAAGGTATCACAATTTCAGATTTCAAGTTATATGATAAAGCAGTAGTAATTAAAACAATATGGTACTGGCATAAAACTAGACAGATCAATGGAATAAGCCCACAGTTACATGGCCAATTAATATTTGACAAAGGAGGAATCAATATCAAATGGGCAAAAGACAGTCTGTCCAACAGACAGAAACACCTTTTTTTTTTTTTTTACCATACACCAAAATTAACTCAAAATGGATTAAAGACCTAAATGTGAAACCTGAAGCCATATAAATCCTTGAAGAGAGCATAGCCAGTAATTTCTCTGACAGTGGTCATACCATCATTTTTCTAGATACATCTCCTGAGTGAGGGAAAATAAAAGCAAAAATAAACTATTGGGACTATATCAAAATAAAAAGCTTTTGCATAGGGGCGCCTGGGTGGCTCAGTGGGTTAAAGCCTCTGCCTTTGGCTCAGGTCATGATCTCAGGGTCCTGGGATAGAGCCCCACATCGGGCTCTCTGCTCAGTGGGGAGCCTGCTTCCCTCCTCTCTCTGCCTGCCTCTCTGCCTACTTGTGATTTCTCTCTGTCGAATAAATAAATAAATTCTTAAAAAAAAAAAAAAAGCTTTTGCATAGTAAAGGAAATAATCACCAAAACTAAAAGGCAGCTTACTGAGTGGGAGAAGATATTTGCAAAGGACATATCCCATAAAGGGTTAGTATCCAAAATAAATAAAGAACTGATACAATTGAACACACCAAAAACAAATAACCTAATTAAAAATGGGCAAAGACATGAACAGACATTTCTTCAAAGAAGACATCCAGATGGCTAACAGACACATGAAAAGATGCTCAACATCACTCATCATTGTGGAAATGCAAATCAAAACTACAATGAGATAATTCCTCACACCTGTCAAAATGGCTAAAATCAACAACACAAGAAACAGGTGTTGTTGAGGATTTGGAGAATGAGGAGCCCTCTTGCACTGTTGGTGGGAATGTAAACTTGTGCATTTTACTGTGGAAAACAGTATGGAGTTTCCTCAAAAAGTTAAAAATAGAGCTACCCTATGATCCAGTATTGGCACTACTGGGTATTTACCCCCAAAATTTAAGAACACCAATTCAAAGGGATACATACACTCCAATGTTTATAGCCCCTTTATTTACAATAGTCAAACTATGGAAGCTGTGCAATAGGTGGGTGGCTGAAGAAGATACAGTACCTTTAAATGATAGAATATTATTCAGTTTTTAAAAAGAATGAAATCTTACCATTTGCAACAACATGGATGAAGCTAAGGAGTATAATGCTAAGTGAAATAAGAGAAAGACAAATAACATATACTCTCACTCATATGTGGAATTTAAGAAACAAAACAAATGAGCAAAGGGAAAAGAAAGAAAGGAGAGACAAACCAAGAAATAGACTGTTAGTTATGGAGAACAAACAGATGGTTACCACAAGGGAAGTGAGTGTGTGTGTGTGTGTGGGTGGGGGAGTGGCCAAAGTAGGAAATGGGGATTAAAAAGTGAAAAAACAAAACCAACAAAACACAGAACATCTCTCCTAAACCAAGTAGAAACCTAGGGCAGAAAGGAAAGGATTGACTAAGGTGCAGAAGAAACAACAGGATTTAACCTGTAGACAGAGAGGAGCAGGCTCAACACTGGTTATTATTACTCCATCTTAAGCCTTTCAACATATTGCTTCTTAAAGTATAAACCATGACACATTCTTAAAACTGTAGTTATATATGGGTGAGTCCTTTAGGCCTTTGTTGTTATGTACTAGATTAAATTAAATAGGATCAAACAGTTCTCTGGCTTGAGAAATTCTACGTTTACTGAATTAATGATTCTAGTAAGTCTCGTGACCTAAACCCATCTGTCTTCTCTTCACCATTTTTGCATTCTCTTTATCTGTAACTAACTTTTTTTGAGAGAAAGGAGAAATATCTTACTTCTTTTGTGCGCAGTAAGGAGAGATACCTTATTTCTTTTGTGAGCAGTCCAAACTGGATTTTTGGGTTAAATTTGGTCATTGTTGCCAATAGCTCAAATTTTTAAAATTGTTCTTTAAAGCAGCATTGTTATGTATATTATGCTGCATGAACAAATCAGTTGTAAAATAGATGCTTTTTTTTTGTTTTTCTGTTAAATAGTTCAATTTCAAATTACAGTTGTACTTTCCAGTCAACCAGGCATTTCTCTTTACTTTTTCATTTCAAAATAGCTTAGAAGATTTTATTCTATATGATGTTTTTTATTTTTAGTGATACTTTCATTTTTTCATATTGATAATATTTAAAAATTTTTAAAACTCTAATTATATTTCCTATGTAGAATTTTTAGTAGTATCATAAAATAACATTAACTCATGGTTTTCTTGGTCGCTGTGGCCTATTATGTTAATTTTTTGTTACTACATTAGCTATTAACCAATATTTTGTTAAAATGTTTATAAATGTTATGTAAACATAATTTGGAATGATTCAACTAGGACACATTATGAGTTAACACTATATTAAGGACTCTAGGAAGGGTAATTAGCATGTATTTGTTTTAAAGATTCCTCCATGATTTAAATGATTCAGCTGTTTTTTTTTTTATTGTTGTGTGGCATTTTATGAATAAGTACAATTTATCCAGTGTATTTTTAATACATATTTAGATTGTTTCAAGTTTTTTGCTATTAACATATTGTGCTCCTGTGGACTCCTTTATGCCTGTTTAGTGAATTCTGAGTTCTTTTTTTCTTTTTTTTTTAAATCTATAACAATTCTCCTTCCTTCTCTTTTGTCTTGCCATTTTCTTGTTGAAGAAATGGAATCATTTTTCCTATAGAAAAATTCACAGTCTTGTTATAGTAGTGGTTGTTTTGTTAATGTAGAATCTTATGTTGAAATTGATCTGTCACCTCAAAAAATGAATAGATTAATGATTTGAATAGTTTGAACTGATTTTTCCCTTTAAAAAGTCTTCCAATAGGGGCGCCTGGGTGGCTCAGTGGGTTAAGCCGCTGCCTTCGGCTCAGGGAGCCTGCTTCCTCCTCTCTCTCTCTGCCTGCCTCTCTGCCTACTTGTGAACTCTCTCTGTCAAATAAATAAAATCTTTAAAAAAAAAAAATCTTCCAATAGTATCTGGCTTTTTAATTGTTAGCTTTTATACTTTTATAATAGTAAAAAAATCAATATTTAAAAAATATTCCTTTTATGTTAGTAATGTATTAGTATATTAATACTTCTGAATGTTCATTGATAGATGAATGACTTTTTATTTTATAATTGTATTGTGTTTGATTTATAATTATATAAATTAATTTATAATTGTATATTGTGTTTTAAGTGAAAGTAAATAGTAATGATATCCTTTGTATATTTCCTTTAATAGGTTTGATATTAATGTGCTGTCAAAATTTTCCTCTTGCCTAGCAAGTCAACATTTGTATTTCAGTCCACTAATGGGAAAAATAGCCGCTATTGTACATAAGAACCTGGAAACCATAGAGGACTTAAGGTAAATGTACTTAAGGTAAATATATGATAGATCTGGGCTTTGGATACATATACACTTAGATTTACCACTTACTTCCTATGTGACTTTAATCTCTTGAAACTTTAGTATTGTTATCTATAAAAGAGTACTACTTTGGAATCTTCTTTGCAATGTTGCTGTGGGAATTAGAGATAAAGTATTAAAATAGAACATGATATTGTTGAAATCTGTGAAATATTTGAGATTTTACTTTACTGTAAAAGCTTAAAAGTTTGCTGCTCCCAATGACCTCATTTAACTTTAATTACCATCCTAAAGACCCTGTCTCCAAATACAGTCACATCGAGGGCTAGGACTTTAATATATGGAGTTTTGTGAGGGGACAGTTTAGTCTGTAGCATACTTCAGTGTTCATAGCAGCTTTAGTTGTAATAGTCAAAAGGTGGAAATAACCTAAATGTTCATTGATAGATGAATGAATAATCAAAATGTGATATATAGCTACAATGGGATATTATCCAGCCTTAAAAAGGAAGGAAATTCTGATGCATGCTACAACATGGGTGACATTATGCTAAGCCAAACACAAAAGGACAAATATTGTATGACTCCACTTAAATGAGCTCCCAGAGTAGTCACAGTCATAAAAGCAGAAAGTAGAATGGTTTTTGCTAGGGGCTAACAGGTGTGAAGAATTGAGAGTTACTGTTTAAATGGGTAAGGAGTTTTTGAGAAGATGAGGAAGTTTGGCAGGTGGATAGTAGTAATGATTGTAGAATAATGTGAATATACTTAATACCACTGAACTGTATACTTAAAATGCTTAAAATGGTAAGTTTTATGTTATATATATATTTTTATAAACATAGAGCAACGTAGCTTGTAAAAGCAGAGAAAATAAAAATCAGTGTAAATTTTTTTAACTTTAAAAAATTCTTGTAGGCCCCTTTGAGAATCTAATAAAATCTTTGGATATTTCCCTACTCTAAACTGCAATTACAAATATACATAAAATTAAAAAAATCATTTCAGAGGCTTAATGGTTAAATGAAATAGCAATACTAAGTTACCAATTAATGTTGCTTAATATTAACATCAAACACTTGAGTCGAGAAGTCAAAGTATTATACAACTGGGTTTTAAAAATATATTTGTTTTATTAAAAAGGTTGAAGAAATTTGGAAACAAAAATAAATGCAAACAGTCCCCTTGTCATAAGGGTTGAGATGGTTTACATTTTTTCTGTAGATATTTTATAATTATCATCCTTGAGCATTTGTTATATACCTTTTCCATTTTGCATTTCTTATCCATTATGGGTACATTCTTGTATTTGTGGTTTTCTGATTTTTGTATTATGTAAGATCTGTGTTTTGAAAGCAGGGACCTCACCTTTGTAATTTTGATGTCTCCCTCAATGCCTGGAGGAGTGATTTATGTTTCCTAAAAGTATTTTTTAGTGAAGAAATAGTAAATGCTATGTTATATTCAGTACTTACTGTCATATATTACTATCTGCCTAGCATAAGACATTAAAAAATATGAAATCATTTATTAGTGAGAAATATTTTGCCAAGATTTTTATTAGTAAGTTACAGATACAAAGAGAAAGGAGTAACAAACAAAGTGAAGTCTATTGCCAAAAATAAAAATTGAGATTTTTAATGTTGCATTCATGGGCTATTAGTCCAAAGTGATTTCTGAGTGAATTTCACTAAAATATTTTCCTTCAAGGCAGTTATCTATAGAATGAGATATTATGTACACTTAACAAAAGATATTATTGCAGATTTTTAAAAATCTACATTTGATTACTAGGAGGCCCCATAAGAATATATAAAGGCAAAATTCTGTGGTATAAAACCTGTAATATTTTAACTAGTTCTTTTCCATATCGAATCATTTAGTCTTAGGATTGTTCTTTATTCTTAAATAAGGTGAAAATTTTTGCATCTTTTTCCTTTTTAGGTCCTTGTCTGTATTGATGGTCAGCATATCTTCTTTAATATCACAGCGTTTTCGGGAACAATTAGTGAACAAAACAGAACATCTTTTTGATACCATAGATTCTTCTCAGGTCAACGTTGCAAGAAGAATAGTAATATTTCTTCGAAATATTAGATATAGTTATTACCCACTATTAGAAAGGTGTAATGAAGTGTTTTTAAGCAATATGAACGACCTTGATTTGGATTCCATCAGTAAAATACTTAGTCTATATCACTCTTTACAGTTTCATAGTTTTGAATTTATTAAAATGGCTAAAAAGAGGCTAACTGAAATGATTCCTCTGTTTGATCACCCTGATGGCTTTGTAAAACTGTTTGTAGCACTGGGACCCATTGCAGGACCTGAAGAAAAGAAACAGTAAGTTCAGTTAAAATTGCTTTACTTTTCTTGTTGTAATTGAATGGAACCTCACAAGCGTAGACCTTGAAGTTCTGGAAGGCACATATATTACCCCATGCAGCTCTGGAAGGGAGAATAATCTCTTATGTCTGCTCTTTGATCCCTTCTGATTGTTTTAATTTACATCTCAAACTCAATTTACTGTTAAATTCTGAGAAAGGACCAATAACTCCATGGTGGTGGCCAACATAAGAAGGGATAGGGAGATGGATATTCTCTCTAGAGAATGCCATTTAAGTGTTTTTATTCTCCCTTCCTGGGCCAGATGACTGACACTACACACAGATATAAGACTTTCCCACCTCTAGTATGGGGTGTAGAATATTCAGAATTATAATTATAATAGTCCTAACAATGGACCATTCTGTTCTTTGTTGTCTTCATATTCGTCATCAAAGTCATAGATTGTTTAAGCACCTTGGTAAATGTTCCCTTATCGGGTTGGAGTGAATTTCTTCTTTTCCCTATCTTTTAAAAATTCCCAGTTTTACCAGATATTGATGTAGATAGAATTGTTTGGGATATAAAGATGGGCTAACATTAAATTAATGTATGATTCCTAAGTATGAGTAAAGAAATAAGTATGATTGGTAGATTCAGTTAAGCAGGGGTTCCAAACGTTGTATAATAGAGGTTATCTATGTCATTACTCTCTTACCAAAGATTCACGGAGAGTTTTATTTTTTAAGTGTCCTTTGAGTTATATAAAGATATTTAAGGATACATTTTAAGAGATTGTATCAAGATGGGAACAAGATGACTACTTAAAGAGATTTTATTGAATTTATTTATTTATTGCCACCAAGTACTGTTGGAATCTCATATGCTAAAGCAGTACAAGAGTTGAATTTAACTGGCTCCCTGCCTTCAAGGAATTTATATTCCAACCAGGAGGATAGAAATGTATATATAATTAAAATGTGTAAATACCATGATATTGCAATACCGTTACAAATAGGTACTCAGATTAGTGATAGAAATAGTAGATAGGAAAATGAGAGAAAAATGTGGACATAAATGACTGGGAAAAGCTTTGAGTAGAAGCTGGGTTTGAAATGTTTGATAAGGTTGTTGAAAATGATGGTGTAGAGCTATCCAGTATGAACAGAAAATTAATTTATCCTATTACCTTCAGATTTTATGTTTTGGGCTTGTTTTCTAAATTACTGTATAGGGGCACCTGGGTGGCAGTTGTTTAAGTGTCTGCCTTCTACTCACATTGTGATCCTGGGGTCATGGGGTGGAGCCCCACCTGCACTGGGCTCCCTGCTCAGTGGGAGCCTGCTTCTCCTTCTCCCTCTGCTGCTCCCCATGGTTGTGTGCTCTCTCTTTGTCTCAAATAAATAAAATATTAAAAAAGAAATTATTCTAAAAGATAAAATTAAATATAGTTACTTGTATTAGTGTATGCACTACTTTGGGTGGTTTAAGAATGGATTGTCTTTTTAAATTTTCATTTTATAGTGTCACAGCAAGTATTTAGTGTATGAAATTTCTGTTAATATGCAGGTGTATTGACTTTCTGATTAGATCTTACTCAATTTAAGATAATTGGGATATCGTTAGAATGTTAGTTTTTAGTTCTTTAGCTCTGTAGTACTGAATAATTTCACTGAATTGTATTTTATAATCATTATGACCTTATTTGAGTATCAAGTTAAAAACCTTTTGTCTATATTTCTTTAAGAGACAGTTTAAGATTAGAGCATACTGAAGCCTTAATTCCTTTGATAAAAATGGTGTATTTTTCTTTATTCAATCATTTATATTATCCCCTATCACGTGGGGAGAAAATTGATACTGCATATTGAATTCAGTTTTTGTTTGTACTTCTTTTCTATTCATTACCTAATAACTTATTTTATTTTTTTTTAAGATTTTATTTATTAGAGATAGAATGAGCAAGGGGATTGACAGAGGCAGAGAGAAAGGAAGATGAAGGCTCCCTGCTGAGCAGGGAGCCCCACATGAGGCTTTATCCCAGTACCCTCGAATTATGACCTGAGCCAAAGGCAGCTGCTTAACCTACTGAGCCACCCAGGCACCCTACCTACGAACTTGTTTTAAAAAAGAACTTTTTATAAGCTAGTCATCAGTTTTTCAACATAAAAACATTTTTCTTTACTTCTAGACTTAAATCAACTCTATTATTGATGTCAGAGGAGCTAACCAGCCAGCAGGCCCTAGCAGTCATGGGAGCAATGGAAGAGATGGAAAGCCGAAATTCACATCTGATTAAAAAGTAGTCTTTCCTGAAATTCATGGTGTTACCTTTGCTTGTCATCCATAAGTAACTATTTTTCTCTGGGATGCATTATGTTTTTTTTCATATAATCTATCTGTTGATTTTGAAGAAATAAGGAATTAACACTTAGAGCATTTTTTTATTATCTGTATAGTTCAGATTTTAAAAATAAAGGTTTTTAAATCATTTATATAACATTTTTCATTTCATTTGCTGCTGCTGTTATTTTCAAGTAGAGCATCATAATCTAGGGAAGTGGAGAGCATCTATGTGAACTTGAATTGGTTCACACCACAGTTTCCTTGAAATCATACTGCCATATATTGTCTTTTTTAAAAAGAAATTTAAGAAGAAAAATACATAGTTAAGATTATATATACTTAATGTTTTATTATCTATTATATGATCCTTTTTAAGGTATTCATTCTGCCCCATTTATTCCAGCATACTCCCTCTTAGCATTTCTCATTGCTTTTAATCCATTCCATTAGAGAGCAAGTGAATTAAGGGAGAAAATCAGTTTTGATAATTGTTAATAACTCTTGGTAAAGATTTCTTTGCAGGGAAAATGTGGAATTTAATGGCTGTTCTGAATTTTTTTTAATTTAGAAAGTGAAACTTCATGCTTTTCTCCCCTCTTACTATTAATAATTAAATATTATTTCATTCACACTTTATTGGTAGCTCTTGTATC
This sequence comes from Mustela nigripes, assembly GCF_022355385.1. Taxonomy (NCBI): domain Eukaryota; kingdom Metazoa; phylum Chordata; class Mammalia; order Carnivora; family Mustelidae; genus Mustela; species Mustela nigripes. Next base: position 65,145,975 of record NC_081559.1, on the reverse strand, counting down.
ATTCTATTTTAATTGTTTACATGTCTGTCACCATTTTGAGACTGATCTTCAAGAGCAGAAAAACTTATTTCATTCATTGCTGTTTCTTTGGCACAGAGCATGTCTGGCATGAAAGAACTCTTCAGTAAATATTTAAGACCTAAATGAATGAATTGATTGTAATATATGTTTTCTCATTCTTTATAGAATTGCTTCCATCCTGTGTAAACATTTGGATAACTATAAACCAGTAGAGTTATTGAAGATAACTCAAGCATTGATTTTTCTACATTTTCAAAGTAAAGAGCTTTTTGTGAAACTCAGAGAATTACTGCGTAGGTAAGGTTAAAATCAAAGTGTTTATTTTACAATCTAGACTCAATATTTGTTCTGTTTAATTATGTGGAGAGTTGTTGGAACTTTTGGAGTTAGAATTACGTGGCATATTACTTAAAATGTTAACACACTTCTCTTTCCCCGTGCATGTTCTGCCAGTTGAAGCCAGTAAGGCAATGAGTTTCCTGGCGATGAATAACATTAAAAAAACCAAGGCATTTTCCTTTCCTGCAGGAATACAGTAACTAGGAAGACTGGAGCTGCCCAACAAGGCAAAACTCCATTTGGGAACACTCATATTTAGGGGCCTTCAGTCTGCTTACTTGCCTGTTTTAAGGCATGTTAATTGTTTTAAAGCATATTAAATCTTTTGATTTGTAAGTTTTTTTTTTTGTTTTTTTTGTTTTTTTTTTTTGTTTTTTTTTGTCAGAGAGAGAGAGGGAGAGAGAGCGAATACAGGCAGACAGAATGGCAGGCAGAGGCAGAGGGAGAAGCAGGCTCCTTGCCGAGCAAGGAGCCCCATGTGGGACTCGATCCCAAGATGCTGGGATCATGACCTGAGCCGAAGGCAGCTGCTTAACCAACTGAGCCACCCAGGTGTCCCTGATTTGTAATTTTAAAAAATAAGATATTTAAGAGCAATGTTACTGGAAAAGTATTTTTATGTTTATAATTTAACATTTTCTGTTTCTCCATGACTATAACATTCATATTTTAACAGGGAAGTTACTCAGTTTTCCAAGGATGTTTATAGAAATGGACTCAAATAGAGTTTTCCTTGAAAAATATAATGACTTGAATGAAACTAAAATTACATTAATTAATTAATTAGATTAATCTTTTTCTTCTCTGTTTTTCTATACTAGTTTGATTTCTTATTTTGATTCCTGGAAGACAAGGTATGGGACCCTATGCCATAATCAAAAGATTGGCATAGAGTTGAAAATGATTTTTATTATAATAAAATGATATGCCGTTAAGGTTAAGAGGGATTTGAATTGAAGAATAAGAGATGGTACTTTATGAGGCGAAAATTTAGCTTATTAGATAAGTTAGTAAAAAGTTCACCCTTCTCTTGAAGAAATAACTTTCTTCTTACCAAGGTGATTATATGCAGGATTACTGTTTCTTCACCCTTTTCATATTTAGCATAGACTTTCATATAGCCTCTGAATGAAGAATTTTATGTTCTATATTAAGTATCAAACTGGCCCAGGGACATGGTTTCTTTGGTCTACACAATGTTATTTAAAAATTTGAAATTACACAGTATTGTTTGCCTATAGGTATGCTAACAGAAAAATAAGAGCAGAAGTGGGTATGTCAAAGGAAATTCTAATTTACCCGTGATGTTTTATTTCCTTTGTAAAATGACTTAAAACAATATGATAATGTTAAAATCTAGAAATTCTGAGTTAGTGAGGGCCCTTATACGTCTCTGGGGTTTAAAATATCAAAAAGTTAGTTGGGGGATTTTGTATGGAAACCATAGGTACTCACTTTCTCCTATTTCAGTGCAGGCAGTATCAAGTAGACTTTTAGGGGGAACACAGTCTAATTAAACTCTTCACATAACTATTCCTATAAATAGCTCCTGAAACCACTCAGGGAACACAGGGAATTCATTTTCTAGAATAATGTGGCCTTTTTTTAAGACCATATTGAAATGTAATCTACATACAGTACACCTTTCTCCTCCTCATTACTCTGCTTCTCTCATCCCCCAGGTTAGCTACTACCCCTAGTTCCAACTGTGTGGATTATTAGTTTGTGTGTCTCTTCTTTTGCTCAATAATTATGTTTATGAGATTTACCCATGTTTTTGCTATGTTGTATTTTCTTTGTAAGGATATAACAACAATATTTTACTATAAATCCATTTTACTATTGATGAATATTTTATTTATTTCCAGTTTTTGGTTATTATGAATATCCTCTTACATATCTTTTAGTAAATATATTATGCATTTCTGTAGATATTTACCAGAGAGTATAATTATGGGTTTGTAGGTTTTACATACATTCATCCTCAGTAGATCTGGTAAATGGTTTTCTAGAGTGGCTGTGCAAGTTTATATTCCCACCAGCAGAATGGAGAGCTGAGCATTCCTGTTGCTTGACATTCCTGCCAACACTTGCCATGTTTTTATTTTCTATTTTTAGTTATGCTGGTGGGTATGTGGTAGTATTATAAATAAACATGCATGCACATGTAAGTTTTGGAATTTGAGGAAGTGTTTCCAGGAAAAACATCAAGGGGAGGTTGGAGAGAATGTATCTGTTGGGGGTGTATTTTTAGACAGATACCACAAGGTTGATACATATTGAGAGTTCTACCCTTTAGGTCAATTCTGCAAACAGATAAAGCTTCTGGGTCCTTTTCTTTATACACACACACACACACACACACACATGTATATATATACATGTATGTATATATATATATATGTATTTTTTTTTCTTGGTTATAAGGATAAAATATTCATTTAGTACTAATTGGGTACCTACTTTGTGCCAGGCAGTGGGCCAAATACCATATAAAAATCATTTTGTAGCACTTATACATGGAGCCTGGGCATTCCACCACTGCCGCCTTTGCGGGTGTATTTTCACAGCCCTGCACTGTCGCCCCCAGCAGACACTGGGCAGCTGCGATCATCAATAATTTGAACAAAGAAAGTCATAAGCTACATTTTAATGTACTCTAAAGATGCTCAAGAGAGCCGTGGTTTGCAAGAGAGCATCAGATTATATTAGTCTATTTTCTTCAGAGTTCGAGATGGCTTACCATTTTGGTCCCTCTTTATGAACACGTTTGAATAGCTCATTGCAGCAGTCATAATACTTCAAAGATCTTCTCTGAAATTCACAAACAGCTATTTTTGGATCTCTGACATATCATTTGCCCTGTGTGTCATGCCTTCTGCTAAGCTTGCCAACCTTTGCAGCAAGATGTCTATATTGCGTGGTGGTGATTTCCAAGCTCTTTACATGTCAGAACTAAAACTGTGATTGGCAAATCTGAACAGCACCCTATACCGAGGAATGAGCAAACCCCAACTTGGAGGGCACTGCTGTTGACTACCTGGCTGTCCTGACCCAACCACCTGTGCTGCAGCTGTTATTTTGTACCCTATTCATGTGATGGAGCAGCTCCAAGTCTAAACATCTTATGCTGAACATTCTATGCTGGCCGTCCTTGCCTGGGTTGTGCCTGAAGATCAGGGTGTTCAGCTGCCACAGGGTCATGGATGTGTAATGTGTGGCGGTAATGGCATGACCTCTGAAGAAGCAAAACAGCCCTTGTGTGCCAGGTGCACCTTGACTGGATCGTGGTTGATATATTCAGCTATACATCCCCTCAACCACCTCTCACCAAAATGACTAGGAGGAGGAACACCCAACAGAGGGAAAATTCAGAGACTCTGACCTCTGCCACAGAACTACTGGATATGAACATAAAACAACATGTTGGAAATGGAAGTCAGGGTAACAATCATCCAGGCAATGGCTAGTTTGGAGAAGGCCATTAGTGGCAACATAGAATCTGTAAGGGCGGAAGTAAGAGCTAATCTGACAGAACTTAAAAATGCTGTCAATGAGATCTAATCTAATCTAAATACTCTAACAGCCAGGATAAGTGAGGCAGAAGATCAAATTAGTGATCTAGAAGACAAACTGATAGAAAAGAAGGATCAGGAGAAGGCCTGGGACAAACAGCTTAAAAGCCATGAAAACAGAATTAGGGAAATAAATGACACCATGAAACGTTCCAATGTCAGAATTATTGGGATCCCTGAGGGAGTGGAGAGAGAAGACTAGAAGATATAATTGAACAAATACTGGATGAAAATTTCCCTAATCTGGGGACTGGAACAAGTGTTTATGTCCCAGAGGCAGAGAGGATACTCCCTCCAAGATCAACGAGTTTAGAAAGACCTCTAGGCAATAATTGTGAAATTCATGAGTCATAAATTTGGAGAGGATGTCTTAAGGGCATCTAAGGGGAAGAGATTCCTTTCATACAGAGGAAGGACCATCAGAATACGTCAGACGTATCCACAGAAACCTAGGAAGCCAGAAAGGGCTGGCAAGTCGTATTGAGGGCACTAAATGAGAAGAACATGCAGCCGAGAATACTTGATTCAGCAAGTCTGACATTCAGAATGGATGCAGAGATAAAGAGCTTCCAAGACCAGCAAGGCTTAAAAAATTATGTGACCACCAAGCCCGCACTACAAGAAATATTAAGGGGGGGGGGTTATAAAAGAAGAAAGAACCCAGGAGTAACATAGAGCAGAAATTTGCAGAGACATTCTGTAGAAACAAGGACTTCACAGGCAACATGATGTCAATAAAAAGTTATCTTTCAATAATCATGTGAATGGCGTAAATGTTCCCATAAAGTGGTACAGGGTTGCAGACTGGATAAAACAACAGTATCCGTCCATATGCTGTCTACAAGAGATACACTTTGGACCTAAAGATATTGAAAGTGGAAGGATGGAGAACCATCTTTCATGCCAACAGGCCTAAAAAGAAAGCTGGAGTAGTGATTCTCGTATCAGATAAATTAGATTTTAAGCTAAAGACTGTAGTCAGAGATACAGAAGAACACTATATCATTCTTAAAGGGTCTATCCACCAAGAAGATCTAACAGTTGTAAATATTTATGTCCCCAGCATGGGAGCAGCCAACTACATAAGCCAACCGTTAACCAAAATAAAGAGTCATATTGATATGAAAACATTAATTATAGGGGATCATAACACACCACTCTCAGCAATAGACAGATAATCTAAGCAGAAAACCAATAAAGAAACAAGAGCTTTAGGGGTGCCTGGGTGGGCTCAGTGGGTTAAGCCGCTGCCTTCGGCTCGGGTCGTGATCCCAGGGTCCTGGGATCAAGCCCCGCATTGGGTTCTCTGCTCGGCAGGGAGCCTGCTTCCTTCTCTCTCTCTCTGCCTGCTTCTGAGCTCTCTCTGTCAAATAAATAAAATCTTTAAAAAAAAAGAGAGAGAAAAAAAAAAGAAACAAGAGCTTTGAATGACATATTTGACCAGATGGGTCATAGATATATATAGAACATTCAGCTTAAAACAATACTCACTCTTCTTCAGCGCACATGGAACTTTCTCCTATTAGACCACATACTTGGTCACGAATCGAGGCTCAACCAATACCAAAAGATTTAGGTTATTCTTGCATATTCTCAGACCACAATGCTTTAAAACTGGAACTCAACCACAAGGAAAAGTTTGGAAGAAATTCAAACACTTGGAAGCTAAAGACCATCCTGCTTAAGAATGTTTAGATCAACCAGGAAATCAAAGAAGAACTTAAACAATTCATGGAAACCAATGAGAATGAAGACACATCAGTCTAAAACCTATGGGTTACTGCAAAGACGGTCCTAAGAGGGAAATACATAGCCATCCAAGCCTCACTCAAAAAAATTGAAAAATCCCGAATATAACAGCTCTCTTTACACCTTACAGAACTAGAAAATCAACAATAAATTAAGGCAACCCCATGCACAAGAAGGGGAAATTATTAAGATTAGAGCAGAGATCAATGAGTTAGAAACTATAGATATGGTAGAACACATCAATGAAACTAGAAGCTATTTCTTTGAAAGAATTAATAAGATCGATAAACCACTGCCCAAACTAATCCAAAAGGAAAGAGCGAGGACCCAAATTAACAAAATTATGAACGAGAGGGGAGAGATCACGACTAACTCCAAAGAAATAGAAACGATCATCAGAAATTATTATCAGCAGTTATATGCCAATAAGTTAAGCAGCATAGAAGAAGTGGATGCATTCCTGGAAACCTATAAACTTCCAAGACTGAAACAGGAAGAAATAGACAACCTGAATAGACCCATATCTAGTAAGGAGATTGAAGCAGTGATCAAAAAACTCTGAAAAAATAAGAGTCCAGAACCTGACGGATTCCCTGAGGAATTCTACCAAACATTCAAAGAAGAAATAATACCTATTATCCTGAAGCTGTTTCAAAAAATAGAAACAGAAGGAAAACTTCCAGACTCTTCCTATGAAGCCAGCATTACCCTGATTCCCAAACCAGGCAAAGATCCCATCAAAAAGGAGAATTTCAGACCAATATCACTTTTGAATATGGATGCCAAGATTCTCAACAAGATCCTAGCTAATGGGATCCAACAGTACATTAAAAAGATTATCCATTATGACCAGGTGGGATTTATCCCTGGGATTCAAGGGTGGTTTAACATTTGCCAATCAATCAATGTGATAGAACAAATCAGTAATAGAAGAAACAAGAACTATATGGTCCTCTCAATTGACGCAGAAAAAGTGTTTGACCAAATACAGCATTCATTCCTGATTAAAGCTCTTCAAAGTATAGGGATAGAGGGAACGTTTCTCAACTTCATAAAATCTATGAAAAACCCACAGCGAATATAATTTTCAATGGGAAAAACTGACAGCCTTCCCATTGAGATCAGGAACACCACAAGGATGCCCACTCTTGCCACTGTTGTTCAACATAGTACTAAAAGTCCTAGTAACAGCAATCAGACAACAACAACAACAAAAGTATTTAAACTGGCAAAAAAGAAGTCAAACTCTCTTTGCAGATGACATGATACTTTATATGGAAAGTCCAAAAGACTCCACCCCCAAACTACTAGAACTCATACAGCAATTCAGTAATGTGGAAGGATACAAAATCAATGTGCAGAAATCAATTGCTTTCTTATACACTAACAATGAAAATATAGAAAGGGAAATTAGAGAATCGATTTCATTTATCATAACACCAAGAACCATAAGATACCTGGGAATAAACCTAACCAAAAAGGTAAAAGATCTGTACTCGAGGAACTATAGAACACTCATGAAAGAAATTGAAGAAGACACAAAAACATGGAAGAGCATTCCATGCTCATGAACTGGAAGAATAAACATTGTTAAAATGTCTATACTGCCCAGAGCAATCTATACTTTCAATGCCTTCCCGATCAAAATTCCACTGGCCTTTTTCAGAGTGCTGGAACAAACAATCCTAAAATTTGTATGGAACCAGAAAAGACCCCGAATTGCCAAGGAAATGTTGAAAAAGAAAAACAAAGCTGGGGGCATCACATCGGCTGATTTCAAGCTTTACTACAAAGGCTGTGATGACCAAGACAGCATAGTATTGACACAAAAGTAGACACACAGACCAGTGGAACAGAGTAGAGAGTCCAAGATATGGGCCCTCAACTCTCTGGTCAAATAATCTTCAACAAAGCAGGAAAAAATTTACAGTGGAAAAAGGATGGTCTCTTCAATAAATGGTGCTGGGAAAATTGGACAGCTATGTATGGAAGAATGAAACTCTTTTTACACCATACACAAAGATAAACTTGAAATGGATAAAAGACCTCAACCTGAGGCAGGAATCTATCAAAATCCTAGAGGAGAACATAGGCAGTAACTTCTTCAACATTAGCCACAGCAACTTTTTTCAAGACATGTCTCCAAAGGCAAAGGAAACAAAAGCGAAAATGAACTTTTAAGACTCCCTCAAGATAAAAAGCTTTTGCATGGTAGAGGAAACAGTCAACAGAACAAAGAGGCAACCCATGGAATGGGAGAAGATATTCGCAAATGACACTACAGACAAAGGGCTGATATCCAAGATCTATAAAGAACTCCTCAAACTCAACACTCACAAAACAGATAATCACATCAAAAAAATGGGCAGAAGACATGAACAGACAATTCTCCAAAGAAGACATACAAATAGCTAATAGACACTTGAAGAAATGTTCATCATTAGCCATCAAGGAAATTCAAATCAAAACCACATTGAGGGGCGCCTGGGTGGCTCAGTGGGTTGGGCCGCTGCCTTCGGCTCAGGTCATGATCTCAGGGTCCTGGGATCGAGTCCCGCATCGGGCTCTCTGCTCAGCAGGGAGCCTGCTTCTCTCTCTCTCTCTCTCTCTGCCTGCCTCTCCATCTGCTTGTGATCTCTATCAGGTGAATACATAAAATCTTTAAAAAAAAACACAAAAAAACAAAAACACATTGAGATACCACCTTATCCCAGTTACAATGGCCAAAATTAACAGGACAGGAAACAACAAGTGTTGGAGAGGATGTGGAGAAAGGGGAACACTCTTACATGGTTGGTGGGAATGAAGTTGGTGCAGCCACGATGGAAAACAGTGTGGAGATTACTTAAAAAATTAAAAATAGAGCTACCCTATGATTCTGCAATTGCACTATTGGGTATTTACCCCAAAGATACAGATATAGTGAAAAGAAGGGCCACCTGTACCCCAATGTTCATAGCAGTAGTGGCCACAATCGCCAAACTGTGGAAAGAGCCAAGATGCCCTTCAACAGACAAATGGATAAAGCAGATATGGTGTACACACACGCACACACACACACACACACACACACACAGGAGTATTACGCAGCCATCAGGATGAATACCCAACTTTTGTATCAACTTGGATTGGACTGGAAGAGATTATGCTGAGTGAAATAAGTCAAGCAGAGAAAGTTCATTATCATATGGTTTCACTTAAGGAGCATAGGGAATAATATGGAGGACATTAAGAGAAGGAAAGGAAAAGTGAATTGGGGTAAATCGGAGGGGGAGACAAAGCATGAGAGACTGTGGACTCTGAGAAACAAACTGAGGGTTGTGGAGGGTGGTGGGGGGTGGAAAGAGTGAGCCTGGTGGTGGGCCTTAAGTAGGACACGTATCTCATGGAGCACTGGGTATGGTGCATAAACAATGAATCTAAGAACACTGAAAAAATAAAATTATATTTCAAAAAACCATTTTGAAAATTTTGGGAAATAGAAAAAAGTATAAAAAGGAAAACAAAGATCATTCCTAAACTCATTCATCCACTGATGACAGTTTTGTTTATTTACTTGTGATACGTACTTAGCATGTGTGTAAAAATTTTTTCCGTTCTAGTTGAGAATACAGTTTTGTACTTTTTTCCCCCCACTTAACCTTACCCACTTAGCATTTTCTCACATCATTGAGAACTATTTGTGTATCTTTTTTTTTTTTTTAAAGATTTTATTTATTTATTTGACAGAAATCACAAGTGGGCAGAGAGAGAGAGGAGGAAGCAGGCTCCCTGCTGAGCAGAGAGAGCCCGATGTAGGACTCGATCCCGGGACCCCAGGATCATGACCTGAGCCGAAGGCAGCGGCTTAACCCACTGAGCCACCCAGGCGCCCCTATTTGTGTATCTTTTTAATGACTGGAAATTACCCATCATATGACCGTACCATAATTTATTTAAGTGTTCTCTCATTGAACATTCAATTTTCAAATTTTAGCCATGTAAAAATATGATACATAACACAAATCTTTGCTAGCATTTTATCTATTTGTAATTCTGTGTATTTAAAAAAATTTTTTTAATTGAAGTGTAGTTGCCATTTGCTCATATTTTAGATTCTTTTCTCTTTTTAGGAAAATATTTTACTTATTTATTCATGAGAGAGAATGGCAAAGGCAGACAGAGCAGGGAACCCGATGTGGGACTCTGTCCCAGGACCCTGGGATCATGACAAAGGAAGGCGCTTAACCAACTGAGCCACCTAGGCACCCTTTAGATTACTTTCTTAGACTAGTTTCCTAGACAGGGATTAACCATGTCAAATAACGTAATTACTTTTCAGTTTAGTAAGTGAAGGAGAATGCCTGTGTCGATGGACCCTTGCTAGCATTGCTTCTATGGTTTTTTTAATACGCTAATTTAATATTTTAAAAAGTAACTCAACAACTTTAATTTACATGATTTTTTCTTCTAGTACTTCTAAGTCAAAAGAGTCTTTTTTTTTTTTTAAAGGATTTTATTTATTTATTTGACAGAGATCACAAGTTGGCAGAGAAGCAGGGAGAGAGGAGGAAGCTGGCTCACCAGCTCGGTGGGGGGGGGGCTCGGTCCTGGGATCGAGCCCCGCATTGAGCAGAGAGCCCAATGCGGGGCTCAATCCCAGGACCCCAAGATCACGACCTGAGCCAAAGTCAGAGACTTTAACCCACTGAGCCACCCAGGCGCCCCCCAAGAGTCTTTAAAAACTCCAGTTTTAGGGCGCCTGGGTGGCTCAGTGGGTTAAGCCGCTGCCTTAGGCTCAGGTCATGATCTCAGGGTCCTGGGATCGAGTCCCGCATCGGGCTCTCTGCTCAGCAGGGAGCCTGCTTCCTCCTCTCTCTCTCTCTGCCTGCCTTCTGCCTACTTGTGATGTCTCTCTGTCAAATAAATAAATAAAATCTTAAAAAAAAAAACCAAAAAAACTCCAGTTTTAACTTTATAATGTAACAACTGCTGCCCTGGTGGCTGGTCTCTTACTTTGGGGGTGGGACTGTTACCTTGGGAATTTGGGAAAAGAGGCCTGAGAAGGGAACCAGTGTTACTGAGTGATCAGTATATGATAAGTCATACCAGCTCCTAACAGGTCATATCAAACATTTAGCCCCAAATTTGTCTCTAGCAACAGCATTAGAAATATTGTTTTGACCCTGATCTTCGGTATGCTGGGGACTATGGTTTCATTTTTGAGTAAAAGATTTGAGATGTGCTTTAGAAAATCTTAAGACTTATCGTGGTAGTCCTTTGTGGACCTGTCAGTACATTTATCTAACCGGTTCTTCTTAAATTAACTTGTATTTTAAACCTATCACACCTGTTAATAATAATAATAATAAATAATAATAATAATGTACTCAGACTTTAAATAATTTTCATTTTTTATTGCCAATTTATTAATTTTGTTCTTTTCATTTTCTTCTTTTTCCTTTATAGTTATTTGAAAATTAGTTTTATACCTAGTGAGATTTCCATCCTGGTCTATACTCTTTCCATTCTTCCATCTCCTCACCTAGATGAAGTGGAAATGTCTCGAATTGAAGCTGTTGTACCGCATTGTGACCTAAATGACCTGAATGGTTTAGCTACATCTGTTTTAAGATGGATTCATTATGATCGCAAATATCTGGATAATACCCCTGGGAAACAACTGAGACTGCTTCAAAAACTAGATCACTATGGTCTTCAGAGATTACGAAAATTCAACAATTTGAATCTATTATGGGAAGAACTTAAATCTTTAAAAGGAGACTGGTTTGCGGAGTCACTTCTTGAAGAAACAGTTGCTACTTTACAGCGCTTGATGGATGAAATTAATTACAAAAATGTTGCAGAGATTGCAACTTTTATTTCTAGAACTAACTACCTTAGTACTTTGCTACTGGATAGGATTGCCTCAGTGGTCGTTCAGCAGATTGAAAAGGTGATAATGAGTTTTAAATAGTTGTCAACTTCTAAAAGCATAAATGTTTATCATAAGTACTTTGAGAACTTAATTAGAATTGGAATTTTATTAGCTTTTTATTTTATTTATTTATTTTTTTTTAAAGATCTTGTTTATTTGAGAGAGAGAGTGCATGCGAACTGGAGCAGTGGTGGGTGGGGTAAGGGCAGAGGGAGAGGGACTAGCAGACTCTCTGCTGAGCAGGGAGCCCAACACTGGGCTGGATCCCAGGACTCTGAGATCATGCATGACGTGAGCTGAGGGCAGATACTTAACTGACTGAGCTACCCAGGCACCCCTGGAATTTGAATTTTAAAAGTTAAGTTCTAGTATCTGGTTCAGCAGTTTGTTTCTCCTCTGAAGTTTTTTTCCTCCAGTGTAGATCTGGGGAGTATAGCAGTCATCTTTTGGTTCACTACAATATTTTAAAGACTGTAGTCAAAACTCATTGTCTAGAAAGAAATGCTTAAAACAATATTAATTGTTTTAAGAAAATGAAGAATGAATTTTGTTTTCTTTTTTCTTATTTTCTATAATCCTGTGATGTTACTTTTACTATTTAAGAATGACTACATTCAAAAGTGTGAGATAAGTGTGAAGAATGAGGGAAGGGGCACCTGGGTGGCTCAGTGGGTTAAAGCCTCTGTCTTCAGCTTAGGCCATGATCCCAGGGTCCTGGGGTCGAGCCCTGAACCAGGCTCTCTGCCCAGCAGGGAGCCTGTTTCCCCGCTTTCTGCCTGCCTCTCTGCCTACTTGTGATTTCTGTCAAATAAATAAATAAAATCTTAAAAAAAAAAAAAAAGAATGAGGGAAATGTAGGGTGTACACTGACTTCCGTATTCTTAAATTGTCAGTGTGTCTTCTTACAAATTTATTTCTGGAACTTATTTGTAAATTGTTGCCTTTTGGATTATGTGAGAAGCAGCTCACTTAAAAAAATCTATATCAGGATAAGGCTTTTACTTAGGAGACAGTATTTCTCCCAAAATAAAATAAAAATCTGTCTTATTTGTTTAGCATAGTACCTGGCAGTCAATAAGTTTTATTTGAGTGAGTGAATAATGATATTTTAAAAATGAATGAATGAAAGAAAAATGATTATAAACTAACTTCTTTAATTACATTATATGATGAGTCTATAAAATGGACTGATAACCACAGAATTCTGTTTCCTGTTCATTTTAATGTCTAATGAATTCTGCAACAGGATTTTACACCTAACAAAATTAATTTGCAGATTATCTGATTAATTTTTTTCTGCACTGATAACTTAGAGGTACTAGAAACTACTGGTGATACTAAGAAGATTATAAAAATTGGAAAAAGTAGTAAGTAGTGATGCATTTATCATTTTACTCTAGGCAAGTTAGAAAAAGATTTCTACCCACAATAAAAATTAGGTTAAATTTTTGTTTCATTTTACTGAAGTTTAAACTATAACTTTTTGTTGTGTTTATACAGATCCACCCTTTTGTGATCCTTGGTATTATTCTTCCATTTAGCATCATGAACTATGATCCACCTCAAAATGATGAATTTTTCAGGATTTGCATTCAATACCTGAATTCTTACTTAAGTAGGTATATTGTTTGATAATATATTGAGTAAGTATGTTGGAGGATACTATTGCCACTGTGGTAAGAAATATTTCTCATTTAAGGGGTAACCATAATAGCTGTGAGTTCTAGACCTAAAAAAAGTTTGTTATCCATTTTTTTTTAAGATCTTATTTACTTATTTGTCAGAGAGAGAGAGAGAGAGAGCACACACAAGCAGACAGAGTGTCAGGCAGAAGCAGAGAGAGAAGCAGGCTCCCTGCTGAGCAAGAAGCCTGATGCCAGACTTAATCCCAGGGCCCTGGGATCATGACCTGAGCTGAAGGCAGCAGCTTAACTGACTGAGCCACCCAGGTGTCCCAATTTATCCATTTTTATTATGAAAAATATAAAGCTTAAAGAAGAAATGGAAAAAATCAAAGAGTGCCTATATTCTCACTGGGCAGACTTAGTAATTGTTAACATTTTATCATTATTTGCTTTACTGTTTGTTTCTCTTGCTCTCTTATTTTTTTGGAACCATTTCACAGTAAGCTGAAGGCATCATGACCTTTCACCCCTAATTGCTCAGGCATACGTCTCCTAAGAATCATGACCTCTTCTATCACCACAACACTACTATGACACCTAAGAAAATTAATAGTCCCTAATATCTAATATACAGTCCATGTTTAAATCTCCCTTATTAGTCTCAAAATACCTCTTAGGGTGGTTATTTTGGGCCCAACATCCACTCATTGCATTAGGTTGATACCTCTTTAGTCTCTTATAATCTAGATATTGTTTTTTTTATTCCTTTCCCCTGCCATTGACTGGCAATGTGATATGACAGCCATGTCTGATACTACTTTGTGAATAGACAAGTAAAATGGGTTGCTGTGATAGGTTTATATTTAGTCATGAATGGGCGTAGGCCTGTTTGGCGTTCATATATACCTATTTTTTTTTTTAAGATTTTATTTATTTATTTGACAGAGATCACAAATAGGCAGAGAGAGAGGAGGAAGCAGGCTTCCCGCTGAGCAGAGAGCCCGATGTGGGACTCGATCCCAGGACCCTGGGATCATGACCCGAGCCGAAGGCAGAGGCCTTAACCCACTGAACCACCTAGGCGCCCCCATATATACCTCTTTTTAAGTAACACAATTATGTAGAAAGAGCAGACTTTAAACTGAAGCTTATTGTGCTTTCCTGGTTGTTCAGTCTTGTGCCAATAGCCAGAAGGAAGTGAAAGCACATCCTTTAAAAATAAATAAATAAATAAATAGTTTGGGGCGCCTTGGTGGCTCAGTGGGTTAAAGCCTCTGCCTTCAGCTCAGGTCATGATCCCAGGGTCCTGGGATCAAGCCCCGCATCGGGCTCTCTGCTCAGCAAGGAGCCTGCTTCCTCCTCTCTCTCTCTGCCTGCCTTTCTGCCTGATTGTGGTCTCTGTCTGTCAAATAAATAAATAAAATCTTCTAAAAAAAATTTAAAAAAATAAATAAAATAAATAGTTTAAGAGAAGAAAGTTTGAGAAATACAGCTTTATTATTTTTTTTAAAGACTTACTAAGAGAATGGAAAATGCTTGGAGACCTTTATAAGTAAAATTTTAAATAATGGCATAATATTTTTATTTTGAATAATTATTAGATTTGACAGGTCACTATTTTTTTTAATTAAATTTATTTATTTTTTAAAATAAACCTATAATGTATTTTTATCCCCAGGGGCTGTGACTCTCCAGGTTTACACATTTCACAGCACTCATCGTAGCACATACCCTCCCCAATGTCCATATCCCCACCACCCTGTCCCATCCCCCACTCCCACCAGCAACCCTCAGTCTGTTTTTTGAGATTGAGTCTTTTATGGTTTGTCTCCCTCCCAATCCCACCTTCTTTCATTTTTTCTTTTCCTACCCCCAATCCCCCCACATTGCATTTCCACTTCTTCATATCAGGAAGATCATATGATAGTTGTCTTTCTCTGATTGACTTATTTCGCTAAGCATAATACCCTCTAGTTCCATCCACTTTGTCGCAAATGGCAAGATTTCATTTCTTTTGATGGCTGCATAGTATTCCATTGTGTATATATACCACATCTTCTTTATCCATTCATCTGTTGATGTACATCTAGGTTCTTTCCATAGTTTGGCTATTGTGGACATTGCTGCTATAAACATTCGGATGCACGTGCCCCTTCGGAGCACCACGTTTGTATCTTTAGGATATATACCCAGTAGTGCAATCGCTGGGTCATAGGGTAGTTCTGTTTTCAGTTTTTTGAGGAACGTCCACACGGTTTTCCAGAGTGGTTGCACCAGCTTGCATTCCCACCAACAGTATAGGAGGGTTCCCCTTTCTCTGCATCCTCGCCAGCATCTGTCATTTCTTGACTTGTTAATTTTAGCCATTCTGACTGGTGTGAGGTGGTATCTCATTGTGGTTTTGATTTGTACATCACTGATGCCGAGTGATTTGGAGCATTTTTTCATGTGTCTGTTGTTGGCCATCTGGATGTCTTCTTTGCAGAAATGTCTGTTCACGTCCTCTGCCCATTTCTTGATTGGATTATTTGTTCTTTGGGTGTTGAGTTTGCTAAGTTCTTTATAGATTTTGGACACTAGTCCTTTATCTGATATGTCGTTTGCAAATATCTTCTCCCATTCTGTCAGTTGTCTTTTGGTTTTGGTAACTGTTTCCTTTGCTGTGCAAAAGCTTTTGATCTTGATGAAATCCCAATAGTTCATTTTTGCCCTTGCTTCTGTTGTCTTTGGTGAAGTTCCTAGGAAGAAGTTGCTGCGGTTGAGGTCGAAGAGTTTGCTGCCTGTGTTCTCCTCAAGGATTTTGATGGATTCCTTTCTCACATTGAGGTCCTTCATCCATTTTGAGTCTATTTTCATGTATGGTGTAAGGAAATAGTCCAATTTCATTTTTCTGCATGTTGCTGTCCAATTTTCCCAGCACCATTTGTTGAAGAGGCTGTCTTTTTTCCAATGGACATTCTTTCCTGCTTTGTCAAAAATTAGTTGACCATAGAGTTGAGGGTCTATTTCTGGGCTCTCTATTCTGTTCCACTGATCTATGTGTCTGTTTTTGTGCCAGTACCATGCTGTCTTGATGATGACAGCTTTGTAATAGAGCTTGAAGTCCGGAATTGTGATGCCACCAACTTTGGCTTTTCTTTTTCAATATTCCTTTGGCTATTCGAGGTCTTTTCTGGTTCCATATAAATTTTAGGATTGTTTGTTCTATTTATTTGAAAAAAAAATCGATGGGATTTTAATAGGGATTGCATTAAATGTGTAGATTGCTTTAGGTAGCATAGACATTTTCACAATATTGTTCTTCTAATCCAGGAGCATGGAACATTTTTCCATTTCTTTGTGTCTTCCTCGATTTCTTTCATGAGTACTTTATAGTTTTCTGAGTATAGATTCTTTGCCTCTTTGGTTAGGTTTATTCCTAGGTATCTTTTGGTTTTGGGTGCAATTTTAAATGGGATTAACTCCTTAATTTCTCTTTCTTCTG
>NC_081559.1:65124487-65129165 GCF_022355385.1 Mustela nigripes | reverse complement strand
TGGAACATTTTTCCATTTCTTTGTGTCTTCCTCGATTTCTTTCATGAGTACTTTATAGTTTTCTGAGTATAGATTCTTTGCCTCTTTGGTTAGGTTTATTCCTAGGTATCTTTTGGTTTTGGGTGCAATTTTAAATGGGATTAACTCCTTAATTTCTCTTTCTTCTGTCTTGTTGTTAGTGTAAAGAAATGCAACTGATTTCTGTGCATTGACTTCATATCCTGACACTTTACTGAATTCCTTTACAAGTTCTAGCAGTTTTGGAGTGGAGCCTTTTGGGTTTTCCACATATAGTATCATATCATCTGCAAAGAGTGATAGTTTGACTTCTTCTTTGCCGATTTGGATGCCTTTAATTTCCTTTTGTTGTCTGATTGCTGAGGTGAGGCCTTCTAGTACTATGTTGAACAGCAGTGGTGATAACGGACATCCCTGCCGTGTTTCTAACCTTAGCGGAAAAGCTTTCAGTTTTTCTCCGTTGAGAATGATATTTGCAGTGGGTTTTTCATGGCTTTGATAATATTGAGGTATGTGCCCTCTATCCCTACACTTTGAAGAGTTTTAATCAGGAAGGGATGCTGCACTTTGTCAAATGCTTTTTCAGCATCTATTAAGAGTATCATATGGTTCTTATTCTTTCTTTTGTTAATGTATTGTATCACATTGATTGATTTGCAGATGATTTGCAGATGTTGAACCAACCTTGCAGCCCTGGAATAAATCCCACTTGGTCATGGTGAATAATCTTTTTAATGTACTGTTGGATCCTATTGGCCAGTATTTTGGTGAAAATTTTTGCATCTGTGTTCATCAAGGATATTGGTCTGTAATTCTCTTTTTCGATGGGATCCTTGTCTGATTTTGGGATCAAGGTGATGCTGGCCTCATAAAATGACTTTGGAAGTTTTCCTTCTATTTCTATTTTTCTAGTTTCAGGAGAATAGGAATTAATTCTTCCTTAAATGTGTGGTAGAATTCCCCTGGGAAGCCGTCTGGCCCTGGGCTTTTGTTTGTTTGGAGATTTTTGATGACTGTTTCAGTCTCCTTACTGGTTATGGGTCTGTTCAGGTTTTCTGTTTCTTCCTGGTTTGGTTGTGATAGTTTTTATGTCTCTAGAAATGTATCCATTTATTCCAGATTGTTGAATTTGTTGGCGTAGAGTTGCTCATAATATGTTCTTATAATTGTTTGTGTTGGTTGTGATCTCTCCTCTTTCATTCACAATTTTGTTTATTTGGGTCCTTTCTCTTTTCTTTTTGATAAGTCTGGCTAGTGGTTTGTCAATCTTACTAATTCTTTCAAAGAACCAGCTCCTAGTTTCATTGATTTGTTCTATTGTTTTTTAGTTTCTATTTCATTGATTTCTGCTCTGATCTTTATGATTTCTCTTCTCCTGCTGGGTTTAGGCTTTCTTTGTTGTTCTTTCTCTAGCTCCTTTAGGTGTAGGTTAGGTTGTGTATTTGAGACCTTTCTTGTTTCTTGAGAAAGGCTTGTACCATTATATATTTCCCTCTCAGGACTGCCTTTGTTGTGTCCCACAGATTTTGAACCGTTGTGTTTTCATTATCATTTGTTTCCATGAATTTTTCAATTCTTCTTTGATTTCCTGGTTGACCCATTCATTTTTTTGAAGGATGCTGTTTAGTCTCCATGTATTTGGGTTCTTTCCAAATTTCCTCTTGTGATTGAGTTCTAGCTTCAGAGCATTGTGGTCTGAAAATATGCAGGGAATGATCCCAATCTTTTGATACTGGTTGAGACCTGATTTATGTCCCAGGATGTGATCTATTCTGGAGAATGTTCCATGTGCACTAGAGAAGAATGTATATTCTGTTGCTTTGGGATGGAATGTTCTGAATATATTTGTGATGTCCATCTGGTCCAGTGTGTCATTTAAGGCCTTTATTTCCTTGTTGATCTTTTGCTTAGATGATCTGTCCATTTCAGTGATGGGAGTGTTAAAGTCCCCTACTATTATTGTATTATTGTCGATTTATTTCTTTGAAATTGTTATTAATTGGTTTATATAGTTGGCTCCTCCCACGTTAGGGGCATAGATATTTAAAATTATTAGGTCTTCCTGTTGGACAGACCCTTTGAGTATGATATAGTATCCTTCTTCATCTCTTATTATAGCCTTATTATAGCCTTTGGCTTAAAATCTAATTGATCTGATATAAGGATTGCCACCCCAGCTTTCTTCTGATGTTCATGAGCATGGTACATTGTTTTCCACCCCCTCACTTTAAATTTGGAAGTGTCTTTGGGTCTAAAATGAATTTCTTGTAGGCAGCATATTTTGATGGGTTTTGTTTTTTTATCCATTTTGATACCCTGTGTCTTTTGATTGGGGCATTTAGCCCATTAAAATTCAGGGTAACTATTTCCTGTAGAGCTGGTTTGGTGTTTGCAAATTCTTTCAGTTTTTGTTTGTCCTGGAAGCTTTTTATCTCTCCTTCTATTTTCTTTTTTTTTTTTTTAAGATTTTATTTATTTATTTGACAGAGAGAAATCACAAGTAGATGGAGAGGCAGGCAGAGAGAGAGAGAGAGAGGGAAGCAGGCTCCCTGCTGAGCAGAGAGCCCGATGCGGGACTCGATCTCAGGACCCCGAGATCATGACCTGAGCCGAAGGCAGCAGCTTAACCCACTGAGCCACCCAGGCGCCCCTCTCCTTCTATTTTCAATGATAGCCTAGCTGGATATAGTATTCTTGGCTGCATGTTTTTCTCGTTTAATGCTCTGAATATATCATGCCAGTTCTTTCTGGCCTGTCAGGTCTCTGTGGATAGGTCCACTGCCAATCTAATGTTTTTACTGACAGGTCACTATAACCTCATTTGTGATTTGATCTTGATTTATGAAATAAACTCAGCAAAAATCTGAAAGCAAAGATGTAATGTCTATTTTGTCCTTTCTAAGTATATTGCTCTCAGTAGGAACCCTTTCCTTCTCATCAGAAATGTCTCTTGGGTGAGGAAAATCTGCTGAATAACCTCAACGTGCCTTTGCTGTTGGGTGACAGATAAGGGAGGAGGTGCTCTTGGAAACCTGAGCTTCGTATTCATCTACACTCAACCTGGATATTTGAGATTCCTAACAGCAATACAGAATAGTAGTCCAGGCTCCGGAGCTGGGCTCTCAGGGTTAAACCTCACTGTCTGCTTGCTAACCATGTGACTGTAGGCAAGTCATTTAACTTCTCTGTGCCTCTGTGCATATATTTACAAAGGGGAGATAATAATTGTTTCTACTGTATATTGAAATGAGATTTCAATGCATTAATATATGTAAAGTGCTTAGAATGATACCTAACACATTCTGAGCACCTGTGATATTGTTATCATCAATACATAGAGACTTGGACCACTTAACCACATATACTACTGACCTTTTTGTTTTGAATTCTTTCTCTACAAAGCCAATTTTTAAAACTTTTTAATGGAAGTCAAATAATAGTATAGGAATATTTACATATCCTTAGCACATAGTATGAATTTACAGAAATTGAATCGCCCAAGGAATTAGTACCCAGGTGAAGAAACAGAGCATTACCACAGTGTCTTCTCTCCTGTCCCCCTTTCCTTACTCTGCTCCCCTGCAAAGGTAAGCACTTCACCACTATCCTGACTGGTAACTGTATAGATTAGCTTTGTCAAGGCTGTGTTTGTATCAGTTTTTTAAAACCTGGGTTGACCTGAATAAAGTGTGTGCCTATGTATATGTGAGGTGGCTGTACATTATAATTTTTTTATCTTAATTTTGTTTCAGATGTGTTGAATCCTCTCATGTTAGTGTTTCTTGGTTATTCTTTGGCCATTCTTGGGTATTTTCCAGAAGATCTGCTGAAGGCAATTTTTAACATCAAATTCTTAGCCAAAATGGATTCTCAACTTGAATGTGTGTATCTACATTTTTTTTAAATTTTTATTTTTTATAAGGATTTTATTTATTCATTTTAGAGAGAGAGAGAAAGCACAAGCAGAGGGAGGGGCAGAGGGAGAGGGAGAAGGAGAAGGCTCCCTGCTGAGCAGGGAGCCTGATGTGAGGTTCCATCCCAGGACCCTGGGATCTGACCTGAGCTGAAGGCAGTATCTACAATTTATTAAACTATTACCTATACTTTATATTCAAATTTCATCTCTATCTAAATGAAAGCATTTAAATGTAAATATGTATTTTTTAATGAAAGTATTTCCTACTTTCTGGAGAAAATTTGGAAAACAGAAAAGTATAAAATAGGAAATAAAAGCTAACTCATAATTTTACTAGCAAGTGAAACTACCAGTTTTTTTTTTCTTTTTTTAAAGATTATTTATTTATTTATTTGACAGAGAGAGATCACAAGTAGGCAAATAGGCAGGCAGAGAGAGAGATAGGGAAGCAGGCTCCTTGCTGAGCAGAGAGCCCGATGCGGGACTCGATCCCAGGACCCTGAGATCATGACCTGAGCTGAAGGCAGCAGCTTAACCCACTGAGCCACTCAGGTGCCCCGAAACTACCAGTTTTAATAATATTTTAGAGTATATCTTTCTTTCTGTCTCCCTCCTATTTTTATGTATATGTTTATATATCTATATGTATTTTTTTTTTTAAAGATTTTATTTATTATTTATTTGACAGAGAGAGATCACAAGTAAGCAGAGAGGCAGGCAGACAGAGAGAGGAGGAAGCAGGCT
>NC_081559.1:65054889-65124387 GCF_022355385.1 Mustela nigripes | reverse complement strand
AGCAGAGAGCCCGATGCGGGACTCGATCCCAGGACCCTGAGATCATGACCTGAGCCGAAGGCAGCGGCTTACCCCACTGAGCCACCCAGGCGCCCTCTATATGTATTTTAAAACAAAGTTTGGATTATTAGTATATTCATTTTTCTATGTTGCCTCTTGTCATTGAACTATATTTTGAACAATTTTGTGTGCCATTAAATATTTTCTGATGTCATGATTGTTTTAGTGTCTGTATAATCTGCTATGATAGGTATGTAATAACATTTATTATCATGTAAGTCATTTCCAATTCATCATTATAAATAATGATTATTATACATAAATCATTGACCTCATCTTTGTTTCTTTAG
The DNA here is from genome assembly GCF_022355385.1 of Mustela nigripes. Classification (NCBI taxonomy): domain Eukaryota; kingdom Metazoa; phylum Chordata; class Mammalia; order Carnivora; family Mustelidae; genus Mustela; species Mustela nigripes. The sequence continues at coordinate 65,124,037 of NC_081559.1, read as the reverse complement.
GATAGAAACCTAAATGTGGAATATTAGGTCAATGAAAATTCTTTGGTAGTATTTTTCAAAATGTAGTTGTCATATTCATGATTTGTGAAAACGACATAGGAGTTGGTCCTAATCATGCCACTGAATAATTTAAAAAATATAAAGCATGTGTGTACAAATGAAATGATTTTATAATATGAGGGAAAAAATACTAACAAACAATGGGGATAAATGAATGTGAAAAAATGGATTGCCTTTGTTACGTCCCACCTGTCAAAATCCATTAATATTTTGTTTTTGATTTCAGTTTTATGTTCATCTCTAAATATGAGGGTCCAGTTACGTCTTATGGAATTAAATAGAGCAGTCTGCTTGGAGTGCCCTGAGTATCAGATTCCATGGTTTCATGACCGCTTCTGTCAACAGCAGTATAATAAAGGTTTGAGTTGTCTTTGGGTCAAACAGCAAATTTTAATTCCAAGGTGAATTCCTAAGTAGCAGCATTTTGTTAAGCCCAACCATGACACCAGAGTTAATGAGAGTGCCATGACCTGTTTGATAGAACCATTTTATAGGTGAGATTTATGTTATAAGACTTTCTTAATATTTAGGACACTAAACCTCTCTGGTAGAGAGCACAGAAATTGTATCGTTCTGAATTAAATGTCATTGCATATGGTATTATATCTAAGCTCTTGTTGAAAATATTAATCTTGATTTTTTGGTTAGTACAGTTCGGTTGATTTTCATGTGAAACTGATTAACTTATTTTAAGTGCACTAATTATTTTTATTTTCTTAAAGATATTGGCAGCTTGAGTGGAGCACAGCAGCAGATTTATAAAATGTTAGCAGAAGTGCTGGGAGGACCCAATTGTGTAAAAGCCTCAGTTCTTACACCTTATTACCACAGAATAGGTGAGTGTGTGTTAGGTTATCAGGTACTCTCAGAAGACTAAACTAATTAAAGTACAATCACCTCATCAAATGGAAATCTCCAAACAGACTAAAATAGAAAGAAGAGTATAGTGATTCCCATGGGCCAGCTTTGATAACCATCAGCATTTTGTTTTAAAAAAATAATTATTTTTTTTAAAACCAGTCTTTCCCAATTCTAAATAAAACCCCGATTCAGATTCACTGAACAGTTCTAGATCTTCAGGTTGTATTATCTACCTGGATGAAGATTTCTGCAGACTTGTGCCCAACTCTAAACTCATTGACTTTCTCAGTTATCTAGTTGTAGAGGGCATTTTGATTTGTCAGGGAGGACATAAAGTTAGTAGACTAGCTGATGAATTGGATGGCAACATAAGATTTTTTTTTAAAAATAGCTAAGTTCAAGTGGTGAACTTAAAGATGAAATTTTAAGAGAATTAACATAAACTTTGTAAATTTAGATTTAGAAAACATCTTGCATACATACAAGTTGTTATATAGAATTATAAGTCTGATTGGGGTGCCTGGGTGGCTCAGTAGGTTAAAGCCTCTGCCTTCTGCTCAGGTCATAATCCCAGGATCCTGGGATCGAGCCCCACATTGGGCTCTCTGCTCAGCAGGGAGGCCTGCTTCCATGTCTCTCTCTGCCTGCCTCTCTGTCTACTTGTGATCTCTGTCTGTCATATGTCAAATAAATAAGTAAAACTTAAAAAAAAAAGAATTATTCACCTGATATTAACTAATTCTATAAATGATTGTCAAAAATCAAATACTATTTTAAACTATGTTATTAATAATAAGAATGTTCTTCAGACATGTCTTAGTATTGTATTCTTTTTTGAGGGTTGCATTTTGTGAGAGACAGTGACAAATGGGACCTGGAAAGAGTCTAGAAATCCTGTCTTAGAACTAGAGAGGACGGGGACTGCACAGATTTAAATTCCTTAGCGAGTTCTTCAACCTTGGAACCTTATTAGTTTCTTCATCTGTAAATGGGGATAATAACGCCCTCTTAACAGGGTTAACTGATTTATTGTATGAAAAACATTTAGCACGGCCCTTGGAACATAGTGAGTGCTCAATAAGTTTTACTAAAAAAATACAAATATAATATAATGTTTAATCTGAATGTTTAAACTGAAATGTTTAATCTGAAACCAGGAAAAGTTGTGGTAAGCATAACTTAAAATATTTGAAGGATTGTTATGTGAAAGAAGAAAAAGATATCTATTTCGAGGGTAAAAATACTTTAAAAATATTTTATATATTATTATATTTTAAATATAAATACTTTTTAAAATATTTTAAGTCAATAAAAGAATTTTATGAAAGTTTTGTCAAAATCTGAAATAATGGGGTGCCTTGTGAAGAAGAAATGTTTGGGCAGAAGCTGGATTATCAGACTGAGTGTTCAGAAGACTGAACCAAATTCATCATTTGTACTCTCATCTTGCACTACAAAACCCATTTTCTCAGTTGTTTGGTTTTATTTTAGGCTTACATTTGCCTATGAGTGACAAAAATCCACAAGTAAAGGAACTTAACCAGTTTATTTCCTTCTTCCACGTGCATAGGGTATCCAGGGCTGGGATGCCAGCTCCACAAATCTTAAAAGATCAAGATCCTTCTATTTTATTTTATTTTTTAAAGATTTTATTTATTTGTCAGAGAGAGAGTGCAAGAATGCACACAAGCCCAGAGAGGGGCAGGCAGAGGGAGATGGAGAAGCAGGCTCCCTACTGAGGAGGGAGCCTGATGTGGGGCTGGATCCCAGGACTGTGGGATCATGACCTGAGCGAAAGACAGACACTTAACCAACTGAGCCACCCAGGCGTCCAAAATCCATCTATTTTATTCTAAACTACAACCTCAATATGTAGCTTCCATTTTATGGTCCAAAATGGCTCCTTCTGCTTTAGCCAACATATCAACAATCTAAGCAGAAGGTGGAGGGAGGGAAGGAAAAGGAAGGGTGTGCCTCTGAGCTCTGCTCCTTGAAGTTGCACATACCATTTTTAAATTATACCCTATGGTCACACTTGGCTGTGAATGAGTTTAGGAAATGTTTTCATTCTGGGTGGCCATGTATCCAGCTAAGAATAGAGATCTTCCTTGACTTATCATGGGGTTGTAAGTTGAAAATATTTTAAGTCAAAATGCATTTAGGGGCACCTGGGTGATTCAGTCAGTTAAATGTCCAACTCTTGATTTTGTCTCAGGTCATGTTCTCAGTGTTGTGAGATCGAGCCCCTCTTGGGGCTCTGTGCTGGGTGGGGAGTCTGCTTGAGATCCTTACTCACCCCCTTCTCTCTGCCCTACTCCATCCTCCACTTGTACCGTCTCTTGCACACACAACCTCTCTAAAAAAAGGAAAAAGAAAAAAAATGCCTTTCATGCACCTAACATGCTGAACTTCGTAGCTTAGACTAGCCTACTTAAATGTGCCCAGAACACTCACATTAGCCTATAGTTGGGCAAAACCATCTACCACAAAGCTTGTTTTACAATAAGGTGTTGAATATCTCACGTAGTTTATCAAAAACTTTACTGAAAATGAAAAACAAAATCATTCTGTTTCTCCTCACTATTGCTGCAGAGCACCAAAGAGATCCAAATTCAAAATCTGAAGTATGGTTTCTATATTGAATGCATATCACTTTTGTACCATTGTAAAGTTGAAAAATCATAGGTTGGGGACCATCTGTGTACTGTTAATTTGTACTACTTAAACTATATCTGTATTTTAAAATATACTCCTGTAAAAATAATACTCACAGAAGGAAATGTACTACAATAGGAATATGAAAATGATCTGTAATTCCATCTTGTAATTTAAAATTATTGAGCTTCGACTTTGTGACAGACACTGTAGCAGCTCTTTATTCCTGTTACTTCATTTTATTCTTTTTGATTTGCTTTTGTTAATGTTTCTTTCAAACCATAAATAGTCATATCTATATAAAACATTTGGAAAATACAGAAAAGAAAAAAAAATCACGCCTTACAAGTCGTGCATAACGTAATTAGTAGTGAAACCAGGATTATTCTATCCCTAGACCATTGTATTTCCAATTCATATTTGTACCTCCTGTTGTCAAGAGGCTTATTTTAATGTGAAATGTATATAAATCATTAAAAGAAGATTTAATTGGTAATATTTATATATAAGGATATAGGATATATAATTAAGACAATGTAATAGTATGATTAATAACTATTAATTAGAAGCAGTGCTTAAGGTTTAAAAAAACAGCTCTTGCTTAAAAAAAAAAAACACAGGATACCTACTCACAGAAAAACAAGAAAGCACAGATAACAAAAAAAGAGAAATTACCATGATACAGCCATTGTTTACTTTTGCTGTCTTTTTTTGTAACTGACTTCTTTAAAACCAAAAATGGCTTATTCTATAATGTTTGTAGCTATGTTTATATATAGCAGATATTTTTCTGTGCCCAAATATATACATTATTTTTAGTGACTGCATACATATTTTGTTGAATTGAGTAAGTCATGGTTTATTTAATCCTTAGGGTTTTTTGTTGGGACATGCATCTGTTAAACAGTGCTGCAATTTTATATAATAACAGCAATAGCAAATGATATACCTACATATTTTTATTATGTTTAAGGTGTTTTATACATAATAAATTTATTATGCCCCTACCAGGTACATAAATTATTCTATTTCATAGATAAGAAAATTGAGGCTGAGACATTATTGTTTGCCCAAGGTTATATCTGGCAAATGGCAGAGCCAGTATTTGAGCTAGGCATTCTAGCTCCAAAATTCATTCTCTCAGTGAGAGAACTATATTTCTTGTTTGATAATTAGCTGGAAGCTGCTTCAGTGCCCCAGTTTCCCTTATATATAAAAAGCAGATAATCAAACCTACTTTTTTCTTTTCATCTGTTGTTTCTTTTTTCATTTGTCCTTTCTTTTTCTCTTGGTTTAAATACTTTTACAATTGTTTTTATTGCAGAAAAATCTCAAACATACACAGAAAATAGAACAGTATGATGAACCCCCATTCAGCACTCACTCACCACAGTCCCACCTGATCCTTTTCAAGCAAATCACACATATCATCTTAAAATGTGTATCTGAAAAGATAAATGACTTCAGTACCATCATTGTCACCCCTACCACCATTCATAATAAGTTCTTAATGTCATGTAGCTTGTCAGTGTTCGAATGTCTCAGTTGTCTTTTATATGTTCCATTTTACTGTTTATTTGTTAAAATTGGGATCCAGACATCATATTTGGTTGATAGGCCTTTGTAACTTCTCCCTTTCTCTTTTCCCCTTCCTATTTATTTATTGAAAAAAAAAATTTTTTTTTCACATTCTAGACTTCTCACTTATACCTCTGTTGTATCTCTTAACCTGCTCCTGCATCCCTTATTTTCCTGTAAGTCACTTCCTAGATCTAGTGCCTTGAATAGATTCAGGTTAAATTCAGGTTGGGATTTTTTGTCTGTTTATTTTGCCCAATTTCATAGGTGGTATGTACTTCTTATTGCATCCTATCAGAAGACACATCGTGTTGGTTGTCTTTTGTTCTATTAAAGATTCATCATCTCATCCATTAGAAAGTTCTATGAGTTTTTCATGTACAGATTTTATCAGTCTAATTATTGTCTAAATTGATTACTCATTAGGGGTGGTAAAGTAGTGATATTCAACAGCTACCATTTCTTCTGGATTAGCTGGAATTTGTCTAAAGAGACTTTTCCCCCATATCAGCTATTTAGTTACTCTTATGTATAGTTCATACAGGAATCTTTGTTTGAATCTTTGCCCTTACTAGTTTTCAGATGACTAGGTTTAGCTTCCTCCAAATGCTACCAAGAGATTTAAGAGGATTAAAATAAAACTCTTAATGTGACTTGGCCTATACCACACTAAATATAACTCCATGCTAAATATAGTTTAGTAATACTTGCTGGTTGATTTTTATTGATTGATTTTCAAAGAGAGGTGCCATTGGACCACATCTTATAAAACAAGTTGAATAATTAGGGAGGTGTACATCATTTTTCCATATGTGTGTGTATATACATGTATAGTGCTATATGTGTACAAATTTAAAATGTATCTTAAACTTTTACCTGTAAGAATTTACTTAATTCATATGGTTGATTCCTGTACTTACAGATTTTGAGTGTATCTTGGATAAAAGAAAAAACGCTCTTCCATATGGAAGCCACAGTATAACTTTGGGGAGTCTGCCAGAAAAGCACTGGGAATCAAATACCCAAATAACTGGATCAAGATTGCCACCAGGAGCTGAAAGGTAACTTACTTCTTGGTTTCAGATTTTGTTAGTTAAACGTTAAGTTTGGCATAATTTAATGAACTCGGTTATCAAGGATCGATTGCAGGAGAATCTGCTCCTCATTTATCTCCTGCATTCTGCCTCTGTGCCTTTGCTTTTCTTTGCCTTCACCCTTTATGTCTGTCCTTTGCTTTCCAGTTCCTGGCCGTGTCTCTAAAGTGCTGAGCTTCTCGTTATCCTCACTGGAAGCAAATAGTATCTTCTTTGGAGCTCTGCTACCTCTCCACTTACCCAGTAGCACTTAACCTCTTCCTACACTGTACTGCAGTGACTTAAGATGTATCACATATTGTTAGACTGTAAGCTGTCTCTTTAGGTTTGGATCCTCACAGTGCCTTCCGTATGGTAGTTGCATAATAAATATATATTGGACAAGGAAACAAATGAATGAAAGCATGGAGATTTTCACTGTAATTTGGTGTAAATTCTAATGAATAAGCTTACTTTTATCAATTACTAATCAATTAAAAATCAATTACTAATTTATTTTTTTTAAGATTTTATTCATTTGACAGACAGAGATCACAAGTAGGCAGAGAGGCAGGCAGAGAGAGAGGAAGGGAAGCAGGCTCCTGACCCTGATATCATGATCTGAGCTGAAGGCAGAGGATTTAACCCACTGAGCCACCCAGGCACCCCCATCAATTACTAATTTAAGTAGAAAAATAGCATATTCATTTGTATTCATTTGGCTTTTGTTTATTTGTAAAGAGGCAACTTTGTACCTAAAAGGCTTATAATTATTGTTTCTCATTTTGATTCAGAAGTAAATTTTTTTTTATCTTCTGTAGGATTTCTCTGGAATTTTTGGATTCAAGAGCTTTTTGTAGAAACATGCCTCACTTAAAAGGAAAATCCGCTATGCAGAAACGACAGTTGGAAATTTTGGGCTATCGTGTAATTCAGGTATGAAATACTCATGTAATTCAGTCTCTAAAAAAACCAGAAAACTGGCTGTACATGTGTTTCCTTTTTTAAAAATTGGAGTATAAATTAACATACCATTTTTATGCATTTCACCTACACAGCATAATGGTTCAAGAGTACTCTACATTACTCAGTGTTCGCCACGATTAAATATAGTGATCATCTCTCATCAGACATTTTTTTTTTTAAGATTTTATTTATTTATTTGACAGAGAGAGATCACAAGCAGGCAGAGAGGCAGGCAGAGAGAGAGAGAGAGGAGGAAGCAGGTTCCCTGCTGAGCAGAGAGCCCGATGCCAGATGCCGGATGCCGGACTCGATCCCAGGACCCTGAGATCATGACCTGAGCTGAAGGCAGGGGCTTAACCCACTGAGCCACCCAGGCGCCCCTCTCATCAAACATTTTTTCAGTCTTATGGACTATATTCTCTGTGCTCTATTTTCATCTCTGTGATTTATTATTTAGCAAGTAGAACTTTGTACCTCTTAATCCCCTTATCTATTTCCCCCTCCCACCCCCTGCTGGATGGCCAGGGTCTGTTTTCTGTATTAAGAGTCTGTTTTTTGGTCTCTCTTTGTCTTTGTTCATTTGTTTTGTTTCTTAATCACATATGAGTGAAATCACATGGTATTTGTCTTTCTCTGTCTGACTTATTTAACTTAGCATTATACTGTCTAGGTCCATCCAGTATATGTTCCCTTTTAACGTGAAAGTTCTAGAATTACTTTTTTTTTTTTAAAGATTTTATTTATTTGTTTGACAGAGAGGGATCACAAGTAGGCAGAGAGGCAGACAGAGAGAGAGGAGGAAGCCGGCTCCCTGCCAAGCAGAGAGCCTGATGTGGGACTTGATCCCAGGACCCTGAGATCATGACCTGAGCCAAAGGAAGAGGCTTACCCCACTGAGCCACCCAGGCGCCCTCGAATTACCTTTTTTAAATATTAAAAAAATGTTATATTAAAATGTCTCTGAAACAGAACATCCTCCATTTTTTCTTGAATGGTAAATAAAAATCATTTTATTGTCTTTGGAAGATCTATTTTTTTTTTAATTTATCTTATGAGAGAGGCACTATGCAGATGGGTAGGGATACAAGAGAAAAAGGCTGGTTTATGTGTGTTGGAAAGGTACATAGGAAAAATGGTCTGCTGTTGGTATTGTAGGAATAGGAGGATAAAAGCTGGGAGGAAGAAGTAGGTGTCTGGGCTTTATCAGGAAGAAGGATCAACTCGGCTTCTAAAAATGGCTTATGCTTTTGTAAACTAATTTCGCAGGTTCCTACAGCTCGGCTTAGTGGTGCTTACAAGTCTTTCCTGATGTCTCTTTGTTGTTGCTTTGGCATATTTTACAGATCCCGCACTTTGAATGGAACTCTATGGCACTGGCAACAAAGGAAGCTCGGATGGACTACCTGAGAGAATGTATATTTGGGGAAGGCAAATCATGACTGTAGTTTTTATTTAAAATTAGTGATGATGGTGTGTCCCAGCTGAACTTATTTTTAATTATGTTTCCTGACTCAATGAAAAACTAATAGTTCAGAGTTGATGGATTTCAAGGTCAGCTGAATACCTATTAAAATAAACAAACAGGGGCGCGTGGGTGGCTCAGCTGGTTAAGCAGCTGCCTTCAGCTCCGGTCATGATCCTGGAGCCCCAGGATCGAGTCCCACATCAGGCTCCATGCTCAGCGGGGAGTCTTCTTCTCCCTCTGACTTTGCCCCCTCATGTTCTGTCTCTCTCATTCTCTCTTTCAAATAAATAAATAAAATCTTTTAAAAAACTTAAAATTAACATTTTCCTTTTTCCAATATTTCTTTATTATCTGGTTGGGAAATGGTATAAAAATTCTTAATATAAGGAACTTGTAGCTTTTAAGAAACTTAGTTTACAATTCGTTTTTTGAGTGCCTAAGTGCCAGGAAGTGTTTTAGATGCTGGGGATTCAGCAGTGAATGTAGCATATCTGCTGTGGGTAGAGTCCAAAAAATGAATAAAATATACTGTGCCATAGATGATTGTCAGACTCTGGTAGGTTTTGCGGGCCGACAGGCACGAGGAGAGCGTCCGGGCCAGCCGGTAGCTCCCCTTGGGGCTGAGCGGGATGGCGAGAGTCGCGAGTCCAGGCGCATTAATGAACCACACCAGACTCGGGGGATCTGTCGAAGCAGGATCTCACTTTATTGAGCGGGGTTGCAGCTTATATTGGGTAGGGGATGGGAAATGAGGTCAGCAGGGAGAGAGCCTATGGGGTTTGGTTACATAGTCAGAGATATGTGGAACCGAAACCGCCATGTTGGCGCCAATACTGCCACGGTGGCGCCTTTTCTAGCCGGAAGAGAAGGCAGGCCAGCGCCATCTTTGCTGTGCCCAACAGATGATATTAGATGATATGGAGAAAAATTGGGAGGGTCGGGGATAGGAATATTTTGGGTAGGTATGATTTTATATGGGGTGATCTGAGGTGGACTCACTAAGGTGATATTTGCATTAAGGTTTGAGGAGGTGAGGCTAACTGGCAGTAGAGTATTCTAGGTGAGAGACCAAGATCCTGATGTAGGAATATGCCTGACATATTTGAGAATAACAGGGAATCCCCTGTGGCTGGAGCAGAACAAATGGGAGGTTGAGGGTAGAAGTATATAATACGAGAAAAGGTAACACAGATAACAAATACATAATGCCCAACCTCTTGGCTATAGTGAGTGAGATAAGCAGCGATTGGAGAGTTTCTATAAAGGAATGAATCTCTTGGGCTACTCTGTTCAGTGAGATGGGAGAAGACTGCAAGGAGACTAGTGTTTAAGCGGGGAAACCCATTAGGAGGTCATTGCAATAATCCGGACAAAAGATGTTGGTTGGTGAGGCACCTGGCTGGTTCAGTCTGTAGAACAGGAAGCTCTTGATCTCAGGGTCATGAGTTCAAGCCCCACAATGGGCGTGGAGCCTACTTAAAATAAATAAAAAATAGGTGGTCGGCTTAGAGTGGTAGCTGTGGAAGTAATGAGAAGTGGTCAGATTTTGTGATGTATTTGGAAGCTGAGGCAACAAAATTTGCTCACTCACTGGAAAAGAAGTATGAGGGAAAGAAGTCAAAGATACTTGTTTTTGTCTTGAGCAACTAAAAGGATGTTAATGCTGTTGGCTGAGATGGGAAAGTCTACTAGAGGAAGAAATAGGGGGTGCAGCGAGTGTGAAGATCATGAGTTTGGTTTTAGAAATGTTGAGTTTTTGATGCCTTTTAAAAAATTTTTCTTTTTTTAATTTTTTGAAAGATTTTAAAAATTTGTCAGAGTGAGAAAGCAGTCAAGCAGGGGGAGCAGCAGGCGGAGGAAGAAGCAGGCCCCTTGCTTCTTCCGAGCAGGGAGCTCAACGTGGGCCTCAATCCTAGGACCCTGGGATCATGAACTGAGTTGAAGGTAAATGCTTAACTGACTGAGCCACCCAGGCACCCTGTGATGCCTTTTAAACATCTTAAGTGGAGTTACCAAGTAGGCATTTTAATGAGTTTGGAGGTGAAGGCAGAGGTCCAGATGTCAGATACAAATTTGGAAGTTGTCTGCAGTATTTAAAGTCATGAAGGGTCACCTGGATGGCTTAGGGGGTTCAAGCCTCTGCCTTTGACTCGGGTCATTGTCTCAGGGTCCTGGGATCAGCCCTGCATCGGGCTTTCTGCTCAGCTGGGAGCTTGCTTCCTCTTTCTCTCTCTCCCTGCCTCTCTGCCTACCTGTGATCTGTCTGTCAGATAAATAAATAAAATCTTAAAAAAAAAAGTTATGAAAGTAGGTGAAATCACTATAATATGATTAGAGGAGAGTAAACAGAGGAGAAGTCTGAGGACTCAGCTCCAGGTGCCCCGACGTGAGGTCAAGGAGAAGAGAAATGAGCAAAGGAGGCTGGGCAGGGATGGCCATTGAGGTAGGAGGGACAGTCATAGGTAGTGATACTTCCTAGAAGCCAGGTCGAGAAAGCATTTCGAGGAGGAGGAAGAGGGGGTGAGCAGTTGTATCAGATGCTGCTGATGGCTCAGGTAAAACGAGGATTGGGAAATGTCCATTAAACTGAGCAACATAAAAATCATTGGTACCGTTGCGAGGAGTTGTTTTGGGGAAGGGGTGTGTGTGGAAACCTGACTGCTGTAATAGAAAGTTGGAGGAGACATTTTTTTTTTTTTTAATAAACGGAAATAAAGAGATGGGAGTGGGAAATGGACCAATCTTGACCTGGCCTGCTCCTACCCATGATGAGGAAATAATGATTTTCTCTTGTTTTACAACACATTTATCCAATAAAATAGTTACTAACGGCCTACTATGTGATATAACACCTAGCCCTTCTTCTAAGAATGATTTATTTGTGCTGGGCAGAAAACCGTGTAGTAATTATCCTCAGGCCACCTGGTGGGAGTGCAGGTAATTAGCATCTGAAACTTACTGTCTTCTGACTTAATGACCCTCTAAGTTCATTCTGTCCCTAAATAAGTTGGTAGCCAGAGCGCCTTGAATCTTAAGCATAGCTATAAAACATGGGTCCTGCATTAAGTTTTGGTCTGTTGATATTTGATGTAGGTTTAGTTGAAAGTACCTTGTTTAAAATATCGTTACTTAGCTGGACACCTGGGTGGCTCAGTGAGCTAAGTGTCTTCCTTTGCTCAGGTCATGATCCCAGGATCCCCTGGGTCCCCCAAAGTAACCACTATCTTGCTTTTATAGTAAGCACTTCCTCTAACAGTTTTATCATTCAGGTTTGCATCTCTATAGAGACCATAATTTGCACCTCACCCCCTTTAAGTGTGTCTTAATTTATAAGCATCTCCCACATTCTCTCTCTCTCTTTTTTTTAAGATTTTATTTATTTGAGAGAGAGAGAGACAGTGAGAGAGAACATGAGCGAGGAGAAAGTCAGAGGGAGAAGCAGACTCCCCATGGAGCTGGGAGCCCGATGTGGGTCTCGATCCCGGGACTCCAGGATCATGACCTGAGCCGAAGGCAGTCGTCCAACCAACTGAACCACCCAGGTGCCCCAATTTTTTTTTTTTTAAGATTTTTTTTAAAAAAATTATTTATTTGACAGAGAGAGATCACAAGTAGGCAGAGAGGCAGGAAGAGACAGGGGGTAAGCAGGCTCCCTGCTGAGCAAAGAGTCCGATGCGGGGCTCGATCCCAAGACCCCTGAGATCATGACCTGAGCCAAAGGCAGAGGCTTAACCCACTGAGCCACCCAGGCGCCCCCATCTCCCACATTCTCTTCCAAACAGTTACCTGCTGAAAAACCTGTGGAGTTTCCCATCCTCAGGATTTGTGGATTGTATAATGGTGGTATAGTCTAGGGCAGTATTTGTTAATACAGAAAAGTACTCAGGATTCTACATCAGAGATCCAAAGTAAAGCTGGGTTTTTTTGGAAGTTCCCATATTTATGGTAGAGACAATAATCCTGTATGAAGACTCACCTTTTCTTCATGAAATTGCTTGACAAGTAATAGTGGAACATTCCAAATTAGCTCCAAGTCAGGTTATTCAGAAAATAAGACGTGTAAGGATAGAAGGCAAACGTATCTGTGGATGCATCGGTGGTTGTGGACAGACTGAGATGTCAACTTAGTGTGTACATTAAGAACAACATATTGAATATGGTGTTTCACATCCCAGAAAATGCAATAATACAGTCACCTTTCTATCAGAAATTTATGAATAGGTAGCTCTTCCATGGAAAATATAGATAAAGCTTAAACTAACAAATACATACCCTCCTCCAGTACACTCACTGGCTCCAACTAATGCCTGGCAATTTAGAGTCAATTCATTTCCTGAGAACAATCCTTAACCCTTCTACCATAGATACTGTAGTTAGGAGCTTGAAGACTGTGGTTTACTGGTATTTAATTTTTTAAAAAATTTAAAATTTATGATTTAAATAACAATATACTAGTATCACAAAAGGAATGGAGAAAAAAAGGAAGACCACTTGAATTTGACTACTTAAGAGATTTTTTCCCTTCAAATGAGACCATTTATTACACTTCTTAAAAGGTATTTCCAAAGTTTTCTTATGCTATGTAATCTTTAACATAATGCATAGGATTCTTGTCATATCTTGAAGCACAAGGGAAAGTGATATTTGATACTTTAAACATTAAAAAATTGTAGGTGTACCTATTTCATTCCAATTTAATATATAATAGAAAATGAGTGTAAAGTTACCGTAAAAATGCAAGTGAAAGAATTCGTAAACAAATTTAGAAATCTTTACAGCTGATTGAGACAGAGTAACAAAAGAAATAATCCATTCAACTTAATATTTAATTTCTTACTAGAAAATGGTTTTAAACAATGATCATTACACCTAGGAATTCAATGACTTGAGGTTATGATGCTTACTGCTAACCTCATGGACAGTAATTTAGTGAATAATTTCTACATGAATCTCTGCGTAGGCTTTTGAAAAACAGAATAAATTAAAGCCCTATTTCCAAACAAAACACATCCCATTCCATTGTTTTTTTTTTTCCACCTCCCCGTTTATAGTTTAGACAGTTTGAAGAGGTTTAAACGTGTTGCTAGGCAACTAGCTCCTGAAGCATAACGTATTTCCTTCAACATCCCGGCCCATTCTTTTTTATCATCTTCATACCTGATGGAGAAAAAAGAAAAGTGATCAATAAGAAGTTTTTAGATAGCTCTATAGGTTTCCTAGTATTCAGTATACAAATATGGGTTTTTGAGAAAATCCTACTGGCTTTTGTCTAGAGGAGGATGCACCTGACTGGTGGAATACATTCCTCCCCAAATATGCTTTCCCTGAATGAGCGAGTGTCTGAACTCCTGAACCACTGCCATGGTATTTAATCAGGATGCTTAGGCAGTTAAGCCTTTTCTGGGAATCAAAGACTGTTAAGAGACTAAGAGTAATCAACAGTTAAAGCAATCAGTTGTTCACCTTTGGGCCAATAATGATGGCCAGTCTCTATGAGTCAAGGTCAGTTGACTCTACCTTAAGAGTAAGAACTGGGAAGAACAGGGGTGGCTAGATGCCTTGATTATAATTTCAGTTTTTCCAATATACTTGTGCCCAGCATGGCACCTGACCCTAGTGATCACTCCAGAAGAACCTATTTCCCTTCCCCATTAATGTCTTGTGCGAGTACTCCTCTTAGATTTTGCACTTGATGTTAGGTAAGAACTAACACTAGGTTGTTCCCTGGGGGGAAGATTCATGGTTATAAAGATACAGGCAACTCGAATTGCTTTGAAATATGTGTGCCTCTACTCTCCCTCGTGCCTGGAATGCTTTTTCTGCATGAGCAATTCTGAAATGCTGCCTTCTTTCTGAAGCCTTTCTTGCCTTCCTCAAGCAGAGTTTGTAGTCTCCCTTCATTTCTCACATTGTCCTTTATATAGTATCTATTATAGCAGTTATAATTCTTTTAATCTTTTTCCCTATATTTATGTTCTCAACAAGCTCAAGGGTACTTGAGGGCAAATAACATCTTACTCCTCTTGGTGTCCTCCCCTTCTCCAGAAGCTATCAGTAGTTGACACATAAGAAATACCCCTAAATCATCCTATAATGATGAATAAGATTTAAAGTAATAATTTTTAAGATTGCTAATGCCTATGTAAGCTGTGTGGTATCTGACTTAATATCATCAGTGGTCTAAATTTAATCTTTACATTTGTACTGTGCACCAAGTGATTTTTTATGCTAAGTAGACAAAAATATTTTACAACTAATAAAGGGAAGAACCTTAATTATCTCTGCAAAATTTGGGGCAACACACTAAAAGATAAGGAATAGTTTTAAATGAGAAAGTGAGCACATATAAGCAGTAGGAGGGTAAATGAGTCTTAGAAGCATTTGCTTCTTGGCAGTTATATTTTTACTTTCAGCTTGGTCAATCCTAAATAATGGAAAGATTTCAATAAAAAAATTAAGAATGGAAAAAAATTTTTTTTACACATCACACTAAGACGGTGTGTAGGTTTAGAATGTGGTATACCGGTATTACCGATAGTTTTCGTCTCTGAATTTCATCTGCATGTGTGGGTAGATTCACTAGGAAGTCGAGGACAAGTGGGCAGCCACCTTTCTGCAGGTGAGTTGCTGTCAGTGTTAGCACACATGTGAGTCACCTGGAGGACTTGCTAGAGCACAGTTTGCTGGACTCCATCCCCAAAGTTTCTGTAGATCTGAGGTAAGGCCTGAGAATTTACATATTTATCAAGTACCCAGGTGGTGCTGATGCTGCCTTGGGAACCACAACAGATCACTGGTTCTCAAACATGACTTGCACATTTAGAGCCCACCTAGAGACATTAAAAATATTGATGCCTGGCTCTCACCCCCAGAGATTGACTTAACTGGTATGGAGTATGGCCTGGGCATGAGCATTTTTTTAAAGTTCCCTAAGGGATTCTAATATGCAGCAAGATTTGAGAATTATTGCTCTAGATTTTATCACCCGAGTGGAAACCCCAGTACCTAAATTTAAAGTTTTACAGCTAAGCAGACAGTGATGAATGTATTCTTGCCTTTCCCCAGTCGGGTGGTTCCCAAACTTGTCTGCACATGAGAATCAAAAGACCAGAGGTCTTTTGAAAGTTTCAAAGCCCAGACCATACCCTGGACTGATTAAATCCTAGTCAGTGGTGGTAGGACAGAGGTGTCAATACTTCCTGAAGCTCCCTAGGTGAGCCTTGGGAACCACCATCCTAATCGCAAAATACACCATCATCAGAGAGGGTCCCTCTTTCAAGCCCCCCTCAGGAGGGTAAGGGCTACTTTTAGTGGAGATGCTCCCCTTTCCTGCCTACAGCTTCCTCCCACTGAAGCAACTTGGCTTTTGGTCACCTGTAGTGAGCAGAGCGGCTCAGATGGGATTCAGCTGACTGATGGCACCATTTCCCAACATCACTGTTTCTCAACCCTGGCTGTTTGGTAGAATCACCTGAGAAGGTTTTAGGACCTGACGGCAGAAATCCTGATATAAATGGCCTGCACGGAAGTCCAAGCATTGGTATATTTTAAAAAACATCTGAGGTGATTTAAATGTGTGGCGAGTGTTAAGAATCACTGCCCATCTCACTGTTGGTATTCATCCCTGTTTTCCAAAAACCCCGGCCTTCTCAGCCCTCCCATTATTTAATTCTTTTTTTTCCCTACTGCTTCCAGTCTTTTTCCATCTCAACCTCTTCCTGAGTCAAGCCTCTTCCTTCCCTGGAAATTTCCACTTTTCTTTCTTCCTCCTTCTTTTTGCGGGGGAGATGAGGAATAGTTTATAGCCTTTATAGCCATTTTCTTTCTTGCCCTCTCCACAGCTAGTTACTATCAAAACAACACAAGGAAATGATGTTTGATGCACAAAATAATTGCTTGGTTAAGCCATGGGCCTTTCAGCCTTCCCATTCCCCAGGGAATGAGGCATGTGCTGGGTCAGGTATAGAACCAATAACATACACTTTCTATTCTCAGCCTTGGTGGTATGCCTTCACTGATCCCTCTTCCAGAGCTGTCCCTACAAATTTAAATGTGCATGCAAATCACCTGGGAACCTTGTTAAAATGAAGATTCGGATTGAGTGAGTTTGGGGTGGGGCCTGGGATTCTGCATTTCCAGGAGACTCTCAGGAGATGCCACCACTGCTAGTCCATAGGCCATCCCTTGAGTGTGTCCAAGGTTCTGAACAATCTGGTAACAGACCAGGGAAGGGCCTCCATCCTTGAGAGTGGGGGCTGGCCTTTAAGCTGAGAGGGAAAGCATGAGTTTGGCAATTTTTGGGTAAGTGTACGGGATGAATTCAGTAATGCTCACCGCGGGAAACTGAGATCTACCTACTATGAATTTTTCTCAGCAAGCACAGTTCCTGGGCTGAAGGCAGCAAGCATCATTTGGCAGACCCATGAGGTGCCTAATGGTAACCAGATATCTGCATAGTGTATGCCCTGCCCAACTACGTGACTCTCTATGCATGACACAATCTGCCCATCTCCCAAGACTTCTTGTGTACACCCTGTTCTCCAGGGGGTGTTCACAGCATCAGAAACTATGGTAGAATTCTCCACCCCACACATGCTGTATAAACACTACCTTCATTTTAAGTCTAACTTAAAATACTCAAATAGTAACAACTGCAAGTGTCATATTTGGGACATCTGACCAGCTCCTGGTAAAATGGATGGCTACTTTTCACTTCTTCTTTTTAAATAGCTTCTGTAACTGAATCCTCAAAAACTGGAAAACCACTTGCATTAGATTCAAAATAGAATTAATGAATTCACGGAAACTCAAGAAGTTATGTGTTTCTTCAGAACTCTGTTTTCTGAAGATATCAAGTACTCATTGGTAGAAAGGGTTGGAAGTAGCCTTTGCTCTGCTAGTGCCTAGAGCAGTACACTTTTACAGCCAGAATGGAGCTCACGGAATCACCAGTCCAACTCTCATTTTCCCGTTCACGGGCCCAGAAGACTCCTTCCCCAGGCACAATGAGAAGCAGTACTTGATGCTCAAGTAAGTGGCACGTGCAGAAGTCCAGTTAGGTTTGAAAAGTGTTTAGTCTACTACCAAGAAGAAGCATCCATGTTAGGAAAGTCTGGCCTACTCTTTACTGCAAAATTGTTTGTCTTATCTGTTATCGGTTATTTGATTTGCTATTTGGTCCTGAAAACTGGGAGTCAAAAAAACTTACTTCCATATGTCATTGACTTCAGTGGGGGCAAACTCTTTGGACTCCAGTTGAATCATGGCAAAACCACCGATGGCATATAGGGATCCAGCCAGGCCGACCAAACTGATGGAGCTTCTTTCTTGGGGAAATTCAGTCATTACTTCCCACCTAGGAATTTTTTAAAATAGAGTCAATGTAAAACCCAAGGAAATGTCACATGTGTTTACTGAACAATTATATAAAAATTTAATTTAAAAATTCAACTAGCAAAGGCATCTATACTAGAAGGTTAAGTTTGTTACTGAAAAATATCGACATATTCCTTTATTTGAAAGATGTAACCAGATTAACTATAAAGCTCTCAATATGTCAATCCCAGAATATTTCCTTCATCAGTTCGCATGTTCAGCAATGGTGATATAAACAGTGGGTGTTTTGTGGCAGTTCTAGGCCTCCTAGGCCCTACGGTGTTGGAATTCATTTGAATGCTAATACACATTTTTAGAAACTCTGATTTCCATCATTTCTCAAGAAATCTTCAAATCCTTTGTGATAAAGGCATGTGACTAACTTTATATTATCCTAGTTTAGAAACTAGGATATCTTTTTGATGACTTATCCTACATCTTTTTAAATAAAGGATTTTTTTTTAAAGATTTTATTTATTTATTTGACACAGAGAGATCACAAGTAGGCAGAGAGGCAGGCAGAGAGAGAGAAAGGAGGAAGCAGGCTCCCTGCTGAGCAGAGAGCCCGATGTGGGGCTCGATCCTAGGACCCTGAGATCATGACCCGAGCTGAAGGCAGCGGCTTAACCCGCTGAGCCACCCAGGCGCCCCTTAAATAAAGGATTTAAGGGAACTTTTTAATGTTAACAGCCATATGAAATAAGACACATAACTATAAAATCAACAAATTAGTTGGCAGGATCAAGAATCTAAAATGAGTTAATCATTTTGAAATTCTCTATTTGATTACTCTGGCATTAAAAGTGGACCTTTACTCAAAATATATTATCTGTTTTTCTAACTATAAAAGTAGGATATGTACATTGGAGAAAAGCTGGAAATACAGAAAGGTATAGAAGAAAACAACTATCACCCATAATCATAGCCTCCAGAGTAATCATAAGGAACATTTTAGTGTAATTTTGTTATTTCTCAAAAAGCATACAAATTTAAATATAAACATCCATACACACATATGAAAAAAACTAAGAACATAGAGTATTTACAATTCTGTGAGTTGCTTTTTAACTTCTTATGAGTGTTTACTCATAATACACAGTTTTCAAAAAAGATGATTTTTCACGATAATTTAAATCCTCTCCCATAAAAATTCCTTGGTGATTTTCAGATACTAAAGTCTATTTTGTAATCACACATTACATGGTTCCTTAAAAAAGTAATGATAGTAACTCTAATTTTTTCTTCATTGCTAAACTAGGAGTATAAAAACTATATACTTATCCAGATGAGTGAGCTCAAAAATTTGAAAAAGACTAATTTTACACAAAGAATATCTGTCAAATATCTTTTCACATTAACTTTAAGCCAGTAAAAGCTTATATATGAACATTTTAAGAAAATTATAAAGAGCGTAAAAAAATTTCTGAAGCATTCATACTTTACAAACATCACAAGCTAAGTGGCGGTCTTTCCGTCCTTAAACAAACTACATATTTCAAATCAAATAACCATATGGAGATATGTATATCCATCCAAATGCATCTCATTCATTAGCATTACCTTTGCATGACTAAACTCACAAAGTTAATAAAAAGGATAAATGGAACATTCTGGCATTAACTTGAGGTTTATGTATCCCAAGTTGCAAACCACTTAATGCATCAGAATGTTAGGCATTTCACACCCAGTAACAGCAGAAGAAACCCAGATCCAGATGTTTTCTTTTAATCCTTGCCTCCTGCCTTCCTCTCCCCATGCCCTGATTAGAAAGTTTAATTTTCATCCAAAGTTGGAAAGTAGAGTGACTAATATGCTGTAGTAAGATATAGCAACTCACTTATTGGTTGTGAGGTCAAAAGCTTCCACTGAAGCTGAAAGACCATCTTCAGTGACACCTCCCGCAATCACAATTTTGCCTTTATGCACTGCCACTCCGAACATGGAACGAGGGATTTTCATTGGAGCCAGATCCTTCCAGTCTCCTTTTTTGGGGTTGTAGATAAACACCCTGTTTGTACACTTTCTGTAAACATAAAAGACAACAAAATGGTCCTTTTAGAAACTTCCTTTTCTGAAGGAAGCAATTTCACTAATCATTTAGCTTTGCTTCCCATCTGAAATACATAAAACAGAATTAGAAAAACTCAAAGTATTCTTAATCTGAATATATAACAATTCCAAATGTGGGGAACTTAATTATACTACGGGAAGGTAGGGTAGCTTTCCTTTTGGCAACTGCCCGGACAAAGTAGATTTTAATCCTTTCTGTTGCTAAATTCAATGGGAAGACAGGAATAGAGCTAAAAAAAAATTCATAAATCTTTTACTGTGCTAAGTAATAAAAATGTTAAGTTGATCTTATTATTTGAATCTCCTAGGAATGGATCAGTTAATTTCAAAAAATTAGGTATGGAAGTACCTATTTTAAATTTAATATGATGGCTTATTTCATTTTAGGATATCAGTAATACACCAATGCATTTTTAAGAAATCTGGGACTATAGGCAACCAGTCATGGGAGTAGATGAGTAATGAGAACAGTTTTATACGCTAAATGCTACCAAGAAAACCTGTACTTATCTGAGTTAGTATCTTCCTTGAAGTTATCCATAATTTACTGATGGGGATTCAAAATGCTAAATAATAATTGATTAGCTGGATATATTTGTGCATTTTTTGTTTTGTTTTTGCTTTAAAATTTTTTTATTTATTCATTTGAGAGAGAGAGAGAGAGAGAGAGAGAGAGAATGTGTGTGTGTGTGTGTGTGTACACGTGCGCAAATGTGGAGTTCGGGGGCAGGGGTAGGAGAAGAAGGAGAGGGAGAGGCAGACTTTTCGCTGAGCCAGGAGCCTAACTCAGGGCTCGATCCCAGGACCTGGAGAACATGACCTGAGCCAAAGGCAGATGCTTAACCATCTGAACCACCCAGGCATCCCTGTTTTTACTTTTTAAAAATATATATATATTTTATGTATATTGTTTTAAAGATTTTATTTATTTGACAGAGAGAGACACAGCAGGAGAGGGAATACAAGCAGGCAGAGTGGGAGAGGGAGAAGCAGGCTTCCCGCTAAGCAGGGAGCCTGATGCGGGGCTTCATCCCAGGACCCTGGGATCATGACTTGAGTGGAAGGCGGACGCTGAAGGACTGAGCCACCAGGGCGCCCCTGTTTTCACTTTTTTAAAGTAAGCTTTATGCCCAGTGTAGCTTGAACTCACAACCCCAAGATCAAGAATCACATGCTCTACCAACTAAGCCAGCCAGGCACCCCTGAATGTATTTGGTAAAGTCAAAAAGCAAACAAACAAAATCCCCAACGTTTTGTGAGGACAACTTTTTTTCTTTAGTCTTATGAAAAACCATGTATTCAGAGTAGAAGAACTTCTGCTAGTATTTGACTATAAGTATTACTTTAAAACTTCTTGACAAGGGCATGATTACAAAATCATGTTCTTCAAATCTAGTGGTTTAACTAGTGCGATTCAGTGCTTACTTTTAGATAATGACTCATTTCAAAGTTCTTGACTTTGGCATTTGTCAAGCAATGTTGTCTTGGTTAATCATATTCTCAAGATTAATATATTCTTACTGACAAGACCTGTATGCTTTCACTGACATATCAATTTCCTAGTTACTAACACCACTTGAAGGAAACAATTCAAATCATTTGGCAGGGTCACTACATTTCCAAAGTCAGGACACTGCTTAATACACATTTTCCATGCCATTTAGTCAGGAAAAATACCCAAAATAAGATTTTTCACTGAGTAAGTTTGTAATATGGCTTTCCTATAAATATTTATTTGATGGGAATAGCTTAGATTAAGGAAAATATAAAAATTTCAGTATATGTTATCCTTGAACAGGATAGACTGTATAAAAGCCCTTTTTAAAACAATTAGTCTTTTATTTTTAAAATTGAGATATAATTGACATACCATATCATATTCATTTCAGGTGTGTATCATAGTGATTTGATATTTTTATACATTATGAAATGATCCCCCATGGTGAGTCTAGTTACCATACAAAGTTATTACAATATTATCCACCCATCCTCAACTCTACCCCACTCTGGTAACCACCAGTTTGTTTCCTATATCCATGAGTCTGTTTCTGGTTTTTTTCTTTTTCTTTTTCTTTTTTTTCCCAGGTTTCCACTGCTTTTTTTTTTTTTTAAAGATTTTATTTATTTGACAGACACAGATCACAAGTAGGCAGGCAGGCAGTGAGAGAGAGGAGGAAGCAGGCTCCCCACGGAGCAGAGAGCCTGATGTGGGGCTCGATCCTAGAACCCTGGGATCATGACCTGAGCCGAAGGCAGAGGCTTTAACCCACTGAGCCCCCCAGGCCCCCCAGGTTCCCACTGCTTTTTATTATTTATTTATTTATTTATTTATTTTTTAAGATTTTATTTATTTTATTTGACAGAGAGAGATTACAAGTAGGCAGAGAGGCAGGCAGACAGAGAGAGGAGGAAGCAGGCTCCCTGCTGAGCAGAGAGCCCGATGCGGGACTCGATCCCAGGACCCTGAGATCATGACCTGAGCCGAAGGCAGCGGCTTAACCCACTGAGCCACCCAGGCGCCCCCCACTGCTTTTTAAAACCACAATTTTGGGGGGTGCCTGGGGGGCTCAGTTTTAACTGACTGCCTTTGGCTCAGGTCAGGATTTGGGGGTCTCAGGATGAGCCTGACATTGGGCTCCCTGTTCAGCGGGGAGCCAGCTTTTTCCTCTCCCACTCCCCCTGCTTGTGTTCCCACTCTTGCTGTCTCTCTGTCAAATAAATAAATAAAATATTTTTTAAAAATCATATTTCTTCTGTTATATGTCATTTTAATTTAATAATGACCATTAATTATTCACTATGAACATAGAGTTCTTTATTCCTAGCACATTTCCATATTTCCATATTTTACTCTCCTTTCCTGCTTTGTCCATTTAATTCTTAATTCTGGTTCCCTTTCCAGGATTGACATCTTTATTTATTAAGCAACCTGGGCAAAAGCCAAATTAGGCAGAGTTTTCAGGGCCAAGAAATTAATTCTTACTATTTAAACTGAAAATCTTCATTTTACCAGATGGACTACTCATTTAATTAACTGATTTCTACAGCACTCTGAACTCACTTCTCCCCTTGAGTTACAAAATCTTTTTCCTAATGAACTATCCCTTGAGAAGTGCCTAGAAATCAAGTTCTATGATTTTCATCCTGTTTTCCTCACAAGACACTGGACACTAGTGGGTGAACCAGGTGCAATAGTTCTGTTTGATCAGTGCCTCTTTGTAACCCATTGTTAAATGTTTTTAATATCCTCTCTGTCCAGGAGTAAGTCAGTGAAACATTGCTTAGGAAACAACTGCACTCTTTTCAGTCCCCATGCTTTTCAGTTTCAAACTCATCTATCTAAATTCTCTTTTATGAATAGAAAGTACAAATCTGTAGTATTTTTATGCACTATCCCTTTAGCGGTTATATTTTAAGTATTACATTACAGAGGTAGACTTAATTTTTATTTATTTATGGTCAAAAGAATAAGAAAGCCCACTGTTTTTTTTTTTTTTAACGATTTATCAGTTTATTTTAGAGAGGGAGGGAGAGTGCAAAAGCACAAGTGGGAGGAGCAGAAGGAGAGGGAGAGACAATCTCAAGCAGACTGCATCTAATGGGGAGCCTAACTTGGGGAGCCCAACTAGGGGTACCCCACTAGGGACTTGATCTCAGGACCTGAGATCACAACCTAAGTCAAAACCAAGAGTCCAAAGGTTAATCTACTGTGCCTTCCAGGTGCCCCCAAACCCTATTGGTTTTAATGTAGTGAGATATAATTAAAAATTAGCCCTGGGGCACCTGGGTGGCCCAATTAAAGAATTGATTATGCTCCTAAATGCTGCTTTCTCACTGTAAGAATGCTTATGATGGCAATATCATGCTAGTTCCTAGCAATATGCTGGAATCTACAAGTTTACTTAAGCAACTTTTTTTTTTTTTAAAAAGCTTTTATTTATTTTAGAGAAAGAGAGAGGGGGAGAGGTAGGAGGAGGAGGAGAGAATTTCAAGCAGAGTCTATGCTGAGCATGGAGCCCAATGCAGAGGTCCCTCTCACAACCCTGAGATCATGACCTGAGCCGAAATCAAGAGTCAGACGCTTCTCCAACTGAGCCACCCAGGTGCCCCAGGTTAGCAATTTTTCAATTTTATTTAAATTGCCCTTCAGTTTCCCTTAGAAATCATTTATAATATCCTCTAATAGCTTTTCAAAATTTTATTTTGAAACTTTAACTTCGAAAATATTATGGATGAGAACCAAGTTCCATTTCAGTACATAGGTTCAAATGAAAGTAGGAAAGAACTCTTGCAATAAAAATCATTTGGAGGGGTGCCTGGCTGGTTCAGTCAACAGAACATGCAACTCTTGATCTCGGGGTTGTGAGTCCAAGCTCCACCCTGGGGCTAGAGCTTACTTTTAAAAAACCCAAAGGTGGGGCGCCTGGGTGGCTCAGTGTGTTAAGCCGCTGCCTTTGGCTCAGGTCATGATCCCAGGGTCCTGGGATCGAGTCCTGTGTCGGGCTCTCTGCTCAGCAGGGAGCCTGCTTTCTCCCCTCTCTCTCTGCCTGCCTCTCTGTCTGCTTGTGATCTCTGTCTGCCAAATAAAGAAATAAAATCTTAAAAAAAAAAAAAAAACCCAAAGGTTTAAAAAAAAAAATCATTTGGATGTAAACTATAAGGAGATTTTAGGGTACTTACTTGTCATCTGTCTTTCCTCCTAGACAATATATCATCCCCTTATGTGAAATCACACTGTGGCCATAGACTTTGATAGGCAGTTTTTTAACTTCATTCCACTTTGCAGCCCTGCAATGAAAAGATGGTAGAACTTCTGTGCTTTCAGTTAACACCAGAGTGTAAGGTTACAAATATGTAATAGGTACTCATATACCCAAATGCTTAGGAAACAGGAACGTCATGTCAACTTACACGGGATCATAGCATAATACTGAATCCAGCGAAGCCTCTGTTTGAAGGTCCTTGCCTGCCACTACATAGATTTTGTCATCTACCTCTCCCAGACCAAAGAGACACCTGGCTGAAGGCAGAGGTGGAAGTCCAACCCACTCAGATGTTATGTTATCAAGCTGAAAGAAAAACATATGAGGAATTTTGGAACTTGTTAGAAAAAAGTTAGTTGCACCAAGCAATATGCTATATTTTACATGTTGTGTTGAATGCATTGACATAATGAAAGATGTTGCAGGTAAAATAAAACTGCAATCCAAAAGTATCATATTTTACCACTGGAATACCATGAAAAATGAGAACACCTACTTGGCTACTTAAAATGCCAAAATCTGCAGAAAGGAGGGAGAGAATAGAGTCACTAGTGATCACTTAGAACTGTGAGGTTCCTTGTCAAAGTTTCTTCCCATGTTGCCTTCTTCAGGTTCAAAAAAGACATCATAATACTTTCAGGGCATTGAGGAAAGAGAGGTTGTCACTGTAGGGAGGGCCACAGTATGTGAGTGACCCCAGAATGCTATATTTAACACACTCCCCAAGCCGGCACCCAGGACAGCTGGACCTGTCGCTCAGTCCACAGACAACTGGGATGTTAGGCAACATCTTTTTTCTAGTCTTTGGAATTGTTTAGGTTCTCTTTGTTTCACTTTATGACTTCTGACATAGGCAGGTATTAACATCTATAACGTCCAACCCTTTCATTGGAAGTCATTTGAAATACCCTTGTCTCTATTTAAAAAAAAAATCTATTAGTAATAGAAGCAACTTGCCTGTTTTTGCGGCTGCAACTTCTGCAAGCCTAAGCCAGCTCTCGAAGTGCCCATGCTCTCATGGGTCATTCTGGTATGGCTGGCATTGGTTTCAGCACTTACTATTGGTCATTTATAAGATTTTCCAGTTTGCATTTAAGGACACCAAGGCATGAGAACACATCTTCACGAGGGAATGCAGTTACAGATTGTTCTCTGTCGTGCTACTTCTGTGTAGCAGAAGAAAAAGGAATAAACCCCAGAATAACTGGATACCAAGAGCAGGTGCAGATATTAAAGGCTGCAGGCCAGGGAGGGATCTCTGTAGAAGTCTGTATATATCTTGCCTCATAACTCTGGTTAAAGTAAAGCACTAATTAAGACTAGATATGATGATCAGTCTATTCTTCACATATATATTGTTAGCTCTGCAGTCACGAATTTTAACATCTAGACAGTGAGCTCTAATGTTTTCCTTCTGAAAACAAATCCTTTGATCAAGAAGGTGGTGTGTGCTCCAGTAGAAATAATGAACATTTATGAAGTTTGGCTCTGTGACAGGTTTTATACTAAATGCTCACAGAGCTTTTAAGTGATATTCAAATAGAAGCTATATAAATCCACTGTTTTCTAAATGGGAACAGTAGCTGCTGTAATCCCAGACTGGAGGGCGAACTGCCCATGCTGGACAGTACCGCCAACAGCCCCACACGACCCCCAGTTAGGGCACTTACTACAGCAAATGTAATAGGAGACTGCCTACCAGGCACTTTCATAGATGAGCTGTCAAGCTATTTAACTTTTCTGGCTCTAGTTTCCGATCAAGGTTTGAACCTAGAGTACTTTAAGATGGGGTGCTATTCAAAGATTTGGTGAATCTATTAATTCTAAGGAAAAAAATCCCCTCTCTTACCCAGGTAAAGAATTCTCATCATCTATTTATAACATACAACCGAAGATCATACTACTCCTAACTTAAGACATTTTAAACAGATGTGACCAAGCAGAAAAATACAATATAAAACCTGATATTCTCATACGTGCTTTTTCTTGTGAGTCATAAATAACCCTTTTTATAGTCGGGTGTTTTATCCTGGTACCTTGTTGCACTATTGTGCCTTTTAAAAGGAGCAAGGCATGTGCAATGACAAGAAGCCGATCTTTTCAACTTTGTGTGACTTCTAATAACTATAAAGAACATCAAACAGGTTTCTTGAAACAGAAATGAGAAGCTTTGCCAATAAAAGTAAGAAGAGTAACAAGATGGAAGAGAATGAAGATAAGACTATAAGTATTTCTTGGATCTATGATTTCTAGGTATCTGTTCATCTGTATTTTTTTGTATTTGCCCATCTGTGTTTTGATGGCATTTTTACTTCCTAGATATAATTATTAACTTTTAAATAGAATTTAGCTTTTCTGAAATTTCAGTGAATTTGAAATTAGGGCTTAGGAAATTTTCTGGCATGCATTCAAATACTTATGATTATGGCTTCGATTGTATTTTTATATTTTGTAGTTAACACTTTTTGACAGAATTTTGAATATTAAGAATTGTGATTAATGTGAGCAATGTGTATTATTAGATTTTTCAAGATTAGAAAAAGCTGGTTAAAAGTAGTATTTTGTGAATGCATAGCATGTCACACACTCTGAGAGCACACAGTGACTATGACATTCTACACTTATCTTTGGCCTTTCCAACTCAAGTGCCCATAAACCTCAGGCTCTGGGTAGCTATGACCTAAACAGACACTTCTGAGCTAGCTGTAAGCTACAAAGTACTGGTTTTGGCATTATTCAAGATAAAGGTTAAGCCACTGATTCCTTCATAAACTGATAAAAAGATATCATGTTGATAATATGAAATAAACTCCCTTCAAATAAACTGCAAAGAATTTATTAGTTTGGAGGATTTGTTTTCCTGGATACTTCTGGGGTTTCACAAAACAGATTAACTTGCAATAATGTCTAAGTACAACTCTGATCCAAATACATGTGGTCACTTGTCATAAATAAAAATTAATGGGGCGCCTGGGTGTTTCAGTCTGTTAAGCATCTGAGTCTTGATCTCAGCTCAGGTCTTGATCTCAGAGTTGTGAGTTCAAGCCCGGTGTTAGGCTCCATACCTAGTATGGAGTACCTACTTAAAAAAAAATTATCATAAAAAAAATTTCTAAATATAATTAATGAATTCAAGTTAGTCACACTGGTGTAGATACTTTTTCCCCAAAAGTAACCCAAAGTGTGTAAATTAAGTATGTAAGTTCTCTTCATTTACAACAAAATTATATTTTTGTCAGTAAACATAAATAACAGATTAAATGCTACCTTTAAGAACTATTCAGATCACTTCAAGAAAACCTGGAAAAAGGCTGAAAATCTGATCAATTATCATTTTTGTAATGTGTAAAGTACTAAATCTTAGGTTCCCTAAGTCATAACCTAACCTATTTTTCAGAAGAGATACAAGAATAAATTTAAGTCTTACTAAAACACTGGGTTTTGAGAGAGCATAGTCATGATCAGCTAAAAACTTGACATTTTGGGTAAGAGTATAAAGAAAATCTTGAGTCATCACTTACATATTAATTAGGACCTCATTTTTCACCAAACTATTTCTAAGATATTGACAAGCCATTAAATTAACTGATTTAAATATTTCTGTCAGCTCTCGAAGTAGCAAAAGTGCAAGGGGCTGGAATAGGACATCAAGCAGGATAGAACATAAGCAGCCTGAATAATTCACACACCAGCTAACGGAATGGTGAATCACAGTTCCCTTTATGCCTCTACTTTTATAAAAATAGCGCTTCTTACCTGGAAGAAGTAAGACTGTAGAGGCTGATCTTTATTTTCTTCATCCACATATAGTCCTCCTACCACATACACCTGATTTTGTTGGGTAACAATGCTAGAATGATTTCTGGGAATCTGCTCAGCCAGTGCAGTAAGGTAGCACTCATTTTCTGTGGGATCATAAGCCACTGCAGCTGTGTCATTAACCAAGAGGATGAGGTCTTTGACAAACATCCCATGCCTGGGAATGTCATTCAGGTAACCAGGAAGTAAGTCTTCATCACCAACATCACCATTCACCTCACCAGCCCCAGCCTTCTCTGCATTTTTGCTAGGTTCGGGGAGTTTGCCTGCGAAGGCATCTTTGAGAACTTTGATTTTTTTCTGGAGTTCTGGGTTGCTTTTAATTATATCATCTTTCTCAACATGATCTTTAAAATATTTTTCTGTCATAAGGCGAAAACGAATACAATCAAACACTTCACTAAGGTTCTTAACCCTGTTTTCTTTGTCCGTTCGCACCCATTTCATCACTGCCTCAAACACTGCTTCTTCCTTTTCTACATTTAGGCTGTCATTTGAAATTACTGAGATCAGTTCCTGTGGAGATAGCTGCATAAAGTCCTCTTCCTTGCAAATCTGTACAAAGCGATCAGACACAAATTCACGGGCAGAGATGGCGAGTCTTGGGCAGTCGAGAAGAAGTCCTAACCTTAAGATTGCTAGACAGTTGCCAGGAGCAAGTCTCTTCTGAAGATAAGAAACACAGACAGTGAACACCGAAGGGATCTGAAAGCGGCTGGCCAGGGCAAAAATATCCTGCACGTTTCCATCGTTGAGGTCGATACTGGCAGAGTACAGGTACTTGATGATCAAATCCAGCACAGCAGGATCCACATTATCTAACACTACTTCCTTTTTTTTCCCCTCATCAATTTCAGATAAAAAATACTCACGGAAGTAAGGACTACAAGCTGACAAAATCAACCTGTGGCAAGGAAGACTTTTGTCACCTGCTTTTAGGGTGCAATCGATGAATTTTTTTTCTTCCAGGAGATCTTTTAGACCGTCCTGAAGAAGGGTGGATTGGTAAAGCCGCAGTTCCTCTGTGAGTTCCCGCTGAGAATCCATTTTGTGAGTAACCTGGGTAAGGAAGGGGACACTGAAGGCCTTAGCTCCTTGCAATACACAGGTCTAGCTGTAAAAAGGCAGATTGGTGTGCTTTGCCCAGCTTGAAGCCTTTGCAATTTAATCCCACCAGCTAAATATAGATACCAACTCTAACAACGGGAATTCAGGAGAGCTAGTTTGGAAAGAAGAGTTGTTCCTGCAGCTGTTATAGATTGAAGGGAACAACTGGAACTTTCAATCACTAAGGAAACAGCTAAGAAACAAGCCATTTAAATGAAGTGGGAAGCTTTTACATAAAGCATTAGAACATAGGCCAATAAAGACATGTTTAAAGAAAGTGTTTATTGAACTGACAGAAAACTGAATCATAAAAATGAGTCAGTCCGCTAAAAATGGTCTAGTGGCAAACTCCTTGGCTGTCTGAATGAATGATGCAAAGGTCAAGAATATGAGGTGAGTTCATTTGAATACTCATAAGCAAAATCCCTTTTCCAATTACTGTTACATAAAAATTTTTATTTTCTAGTCAAAACAGTGGTATTTATAATTTTCTTTTCGAAGTAGGAAACTTAAAGACTTCTATTTATGTACTATTAATATAATCTAAAAAACCTTTAAATAACAATATCTCATCATAATTGAAGTAATAAACGCAGGGAAACTGCTACTTTTCTAACATTCTAAATTACCCTTTTAAGTGGAAAAACTGTAATTAGTATTGAATTACATTACAAAATTATTTGTTATTCAGACCCTGCTTTTCTCTACAAAGGATCTGATGTGGCAAACAATTATAACACAAGTAGGATAAATGCATAAGGTTAAAATGAAACAAGTTCAGAAAGAAATAGGAATAGTTAAGAGTCAACACTAGGTAAAGAAAAAAATCACATGATTACTAAAGATATTCTGTGATTTAAGTGTTGAAAATTAAAAAATTAAATAAAAAGTTAAAAATACAGAACAGATGTAACTCCATGAAAATAATGCTATCAACAGGGGCGCCTGGGTGGCTCAGTCATTAAGCGTCTGCCTTGGGCTCAGGTCATGATCCCAGGGTGCTGGGATTGAGCCCTGCATCAGGCTCCCTGCAGGCTTCCCGCCAAGCAGGGAGCCTGCTTCTTCCCTTTCCCACTCCCCCTCCCTGTGTTCCCTCTCTTGCTGTATATCTCTCTGTCAAATAAATAAAGTCTTAAGCAAACAAACAAAACAATGTTGTCAACAGAACACAGCAAAATCAGGAAACAGTGCTATATCACTGGCATAATTTGGAAAACAAGCCCATTCAAGAGAAAAAAAAAGAGTAACTGAAATCATAATTTAAGTTGTTGATTGTAATAGAACACCCTCTTAATTATGGAATGCAGAGTCATGATTTGAAAAAAAAAACTTTTTTGTTTATATGCAGATGACATCATATAGACATCATATATACCTCTTCATGAATTATTACAAAATTTTTACTGTCACATTTTCTGAACTCAATGGTACTGCAGGAAATTACTGTATAATTTCAAAGTCTGGTATTCTTTTTTTTTTAAGATTATTTATTTATTTATTTATTTATTTGACAGAGATCACAAGAAGGCAGAGAGGCAGGCAGAGAGAGAGGAGGAAGCAGGCTCCCTGCTGAGCAGAGAGCCTGATGCAGGGCTCAATCCCAGGACGCTGGGATCATGACCTGAGCCGAAGGCAGAGGCTATAACCCACTGAGCCACCCAGGCACCCCTCAAAGTCTGGTATTCTTAAACCTGCTCAAAAGAATATAAGCTCCCTGAAGACAGGAATTTTTTTTTTTTTTTAATTTGCTTTGTTCAATGCTATAGCCCCGGACCTCATGTGCTCTGTAAATACTTGTCAAATGAATCAATGTCCCTAGATCAGTGAATTGGGTATTTTTAAACTTCAAAGTCTCTGTGAGTAAAGGTTTTTTTCTTTTATTTTACATCACAGTGAAGTCAAAGGTACTGTCAGCTGCTAAAACAACAGCTGAAAGAAGAGCTCATTGACTCTTTTTTCCATTTATAGTTGTCACTAAAGGTTTTAACACACTAGAAGAAACTAACAGCTGCTCCCCTGATTAAAGAATAAATGACTCATTTCTCTCTACTCTGTTAACAACTAACATTTGAAAAGATTAGTGAGTCAGATGTGAACACCATGATATGACATTTGAGATTCCTTACTAGTCAGCAATTATAAAGTCTGTTTTGCTTCGAAAACTATTTAAACATATTCCTGGCAGCATTTTGTGACCTGTGTAAAAATTTCGAACAGCCCCTTTTTCCCCTTAATGTAGGTTGTTTATTATAACTCTATCTCTTAAAAATGTACAACTCCTTTCTTTTTAAAATAAAGAAACCAATGCATAGCTTTTATTCTTTGACTTTAATTAAACTAAGGTTAGCACTTAGTTAGCATTTGGTTACTAAGTGTTTATGGTTGTACATACAGTTGCATCTTATTTTGTAAGTTTTTACACACTCACTCCTTTCCCTCTAGAGAAAGAGGGCTCCTTTGGTTAATTTCAATGATTTGACAAAGGCTCCTTACAATTTTTTTTTCTTAATATCAAAGCAGTAGCAAAAAGCAGGGATGCCAGAGAAGTTGCCAAATTGTAGCTAACCAAAAAATCGGAGAATATCCTATTTGAAAATTTCAAAGAGGTTTTTCATTGAGTACAAACAAGGAGAAAGTCAATAAAAGAACAATTTGTTTACAAACTATTTAAAACTATTTCCTTAAAAAATAAATGTATTCTTGCCAATACTATATTGAAATTACTTATAAGATAGTGCCCAAAACATTACGTAGGGATTGATATCCTCTACAGTTAACTATAATTTTTAGGTTTTACAGAAATGGTCACTTACACATGACAAGTTTAAGGGTTATGATTTATATTACAGTTGGCTTACATTTGGAGCTATTTGATAATTTATTTAAACCAGAGTTTTATAATAAAAAAGGCAGTACTTTGATTACTCCGTAAGAATAGTCTTTTTTTTTTTTTTAAAGATTTTATTTATTTACTTGACAGAGATCACAAGTAGGCAGAGAGGCAGGCAGAGAGAGAGGGAGGAGGAAGCAGGCTCCCTGTGGAGCAGAGAGCCCGATGTGGGGTGGATCCCGGGACCCTGAGATCATGACCTGAGCCGAAAGCAGAGGCTTTAACCCACTGAGCCACCCAGGTGCCCCTCCATAAGAATAGACTTATTCTTTTAAATAATGCTTTCAAAACATTAAATGGTGCTGCATAAATTCTTTATTAAACCCAACAAAATACAGTCATTTAATATCTCTAGACTAATAATTTACAAGCATTAGGTACAAAATAAACATATTTACAAACCAGATACATTTTGATTACAATTTTAAATACAATTTTTAGAAAAGTGGCAATAAAATCTTAGATAAATGAGTTTTTCCTTAATCATTAAAAAACTCTTTTTTAAAAGCTTTCTCTGTAAAAGTAAAAACTATTCCATGCCTTATAGCAGGCAACTAGTATCTTTAATCTTGAGATATCTTTAAATAGAAATCCAGCTCAACTCAAGATCAACTCATTACTTCCCAAAGTCCCTGTAGGGTGAATCCATCCTTCAATTTCTCTATTGCAAGCCCCAGTTCTTCTGAAAATACAGGTTCACGATCTTGTTGCTTTTTGGGAGATAAGAGGATAAGATGGGAATAGAGAAGGTGGGCAAGGAAGAGGAAAAAAACAAAAAATAGGTTTCACATAAGTTTTGTGAATACTAAATGTTAGAATATAGCAAGTTTTTTTCAAATACTATAGATAAAATGTCCTTACCTTATTGCCATCAGCAAAATAAGCCTAGAAGACAAAGAAAATTCTATTTCACATACTTGACATGTAACAGGTCAGTGAACTAAGGAACAGGTAATTAATTTACAGAACAATTGTGTAACTAACTGTATTTTACATTCTGTTACTGTATGTCTAATGGTCTTCTCACCTATCTTTACTATGGTAGTAGCAGATTTCACTTCTATTAATCATTAGTAACAACTACAAGAGTTATATTTTGAGCTCCAAAAAATGTATTTTGTAATTTAGTATACAATTAGCATTGTTAACTTGAAAGGAGATTAAAAGAATGACTTAGAAGCTATAAAATTTCATCCCTACTTTTGGTTTAGGAGAAGGTGCTGGCAAAACAAAGCAATCAGTGCTTCAATGTGTCAGCAAATGCTGTAGTTTATAATTAGATATTTTATACTAATTTCACACTTGTTTAAAAATATTTATTCCCAGAGCGGTATGCTGGTCAGATCCATACATTACACTATATATAAAGAATTAGTATTATTTTGGCTATGAAATCATACAAATTTGGAAATAGGAAAGCTCATAGTTCAAATATAGTTTTTAATATAATATACCAATAAGTTGAAAGGAAGTCAATCTTGTAAAGATTAATAATGAAAAATATATTTTACATTAATTTAATTAATTATTTAACCTGTTCTCTTATTCTAAGGTATGAAAAATTTTTCACAGATCTGAAATCCTCTGAAAAACAGTGTTCTCAAACTATTTCCCAGTTTGGTAATTTAAAAGTAATTTCAAACAAAGAAAAAAATCCTTAACTTAAAAAAAAATTACTTTCTAACTCATGTTTAAGATAACTCTCAAGTTCAATGGTGTTTTATACACTTAAGCCATTACTTAAACATGACTGAGATTTTTAAAAAATCGTAAGAAATTTAGTAGCTCTTCTTTGTCATGCTCACCACAAAAGCGTCCGTGTGATCATCAGAGTCTATTTCTACATCATCTTGAATCTGTTCAACTGTTAGAGCTTCAAGGGGCTGTGGCTAAAAATCAGTAGATATTAAAATGCATCAAGGAAAAAAAATGCATCGAGGAGACAATATTAATTAAACAAATAGTTTTAATAAAATGTGCTGTGAGAATTATAAATACTTGTAAATGAGTAAAACAATTGAAAACTATTCAAGTCTTAGAAAAATCATTGTATAATTTATATTCTACTAAAACTAACCTGAGTAATAAATCAGTTAAACCTAAGCTTTTAAATCTGAAGTCAGTATCATCAAAAGTATTAATATGACAAATTTATAAAAACTTAATATGATACTTAGAGATAGCCTTAAAGAAAAACTCTCAATGGACTTAATCTGATTTTCTTTCATACAGTTTAAAAAAACTAAGTTTGGATATAGCAAATTTTCAATTTTCTTCAAAACAGTCATTAAATAGAACTCGTGAAAAGTAAAAGAACTAAGAGTTGCACGGAATATGCCAATGGTAAAGCAGAATAAAATGTGGTACCAATATTAATTCTTTATTCAAATGTTTTAGTATTTTTGGTGTGTTAGGCACTATGCTAACACTACCAAGTAAAAACTCCCTGTCCCTACTCACAAAATGTTTGTAATCTAGTGGAGGTGGAGAAAGAATAAAACACAATTACAGATAACTAAATATTAGGTTGGAACATATGAAGTTACTATTTTTGTTAGTAAAAAATGATCAAATATTAGTATCATATGGTTAAACCTATGAATAGCAGTTGTAACGAATGTACTATCCATTATAAAAGAAAGGTTTAGAGACAGCACAACTTCTGGATTGTAAATCCCAGAAACTTTCATGAAGAAAAGAATGACATGTAATCTAGGCCTTTTAGAATGAGGATGACTTCCATAGGTAGGATTAGGGGAAAAGGTATTTCTGCCAGAGGAGACCAGCATCAGCAAAGGAGAGAAACCACAGAATGTGGCTGAAGAATGATGAATAATCCAGTATGGTCAGAAGAGAAGAGTCCCATGAGACAGAAGAAGCTATGCAGGGCTACTGTACTGAACAAACCCAAGGAGCATCATTCACACTGAAGTCTCTGTTTACTATGTTCTCATAGCTGAGCAGTGCACAGCCTGCACAACCAGACACTGTGACTGTGCAGATAAGGTAGAAAATGTAGGCTGGTGTCCACTGAAATTCTTTAATACCAGCCCAAAGAATTCAGACTTTATCTATAGGTAACTGGTGGGAGGGTGTATAGGGTAGAAGTATAGTGCTCAACAAAAGTGATCTGCTAATCTGAGGAGAGCCTCAAGTGTTTCAACTGCATTCAGAGTTGTGTGACAAGTTTTATGTACAAGTAACTTAACCTAGCTAAGCCTCCGTCTCCATAACTGTGAGATAAGGATAATAATAATGTTATACTTCATAGTACTGTTGGGAGGACTAAATGAGATAGATGATGCATATGAAGCTCTTAGAGCAGTGAATGGGAACAACAGGTGTTCAGTGCAGTCATTCAACATCTATGAATATTCACTAAAGCACCTATTATGTGCTAGTTCTAATTGCTGGAAATACAGGTTTAAAGATAGTAGATGAAAATCCCTGACTTTATGGAGGTTATTTATAGTGGAGAAGACTTATGAGTGTTATCAAAAACAAAGCAAACAAGCAAACAGGGATAAGGAACAATAAAATGATGAGGCTACTGTTTTAGATGGTGCTCAGGGAAGACCTCCCTGAAGAGGTGGCTTGGCATAGGGACTTACATGAGATGACAGAGTGGGTTATTATGGCCACTATTATTACAAACTAGGGGCCAAAAAAGGAAAGAAATGAAAGATAGAGAGAGAATGGGTAGGAGAACTAACATACTAAGTATCTCACATGCCAGGAATTTCATGGATATGATTAATAAGTTTGTGAGGCAGATGATCTTCATTTAAAAAAATGTTTTTAAAGATTTTATTTCTTCATTTGAGTGAGAGAGAGAGGGAGTGAGAGAGCATGAACAGGGGGAAGGGCAGAGGGAGAGGGAGAAAGAGACTCCTTGCTGAGCAGGGAGCCTGACACATGTCATGATCCCAGGGCCCTGGGATCATGATCTGAGCTGAAGGCAGACGCTTAACTGACTGAACCACCTGGACACCCAGATTATCTTCATTTTATAATGAGAAAATTGAAGCTCAAATCTACCTAGAATCACAAATAAATGGTGAAATTGGGACTAAAGTCAGGTTTGCCATGTTCCAAGAACCAGGTATGTTCTACAATATTATTATGCAAGCAAGAGTAATAATGGTAATGTGGTTTGAGTGAAAAGAAAGGGATAGGAAAAGGGAGGAGACATTCATGATTGAATGTATGAAATAAGACAATCAGGAAAATAAAAAATGAAATCTCTGAGGTTCTGAGCACAGCTGACTTTGCCAATGCTAAAAATAAATAAGTAGAAAATAAATAAATCTATCAGTAGGATGGTGCTTTTGAGAAAAATGATAGCATTTTAAGTATGCCACGTTTGAGATACTCAAGTCCCAGTGTATCTTACAGATTTGGAAAATTATTTACTTAATTAAATTACTAGGACAAATTTTTAAATGAGAAATTCAGTTTATGTTGTTTGAAATGCTCATTTATAGTGAAGATATTCAAGAATATTTAGAACCATGGTCATCTGAGAGAATGTGTCAAAATCAAAATAAAGTGGGAGTCATCTATAGAAGTTTAAGTTGAGGGGCTCCTGGGTGGCTCAGTCATTAAGCGTCTGCCTTCAGCTTGGGTCATGATCCCGGAGTCCTGGGATCAAGCCCCACATCGGGCTCCCTGCTCTGTGGGAAGCCTGCTTCTCCTTCTCCCTCTCCCTCTCCCCCTGCTTGTGTTTCCTCTCTCACTATGTCTCTCTCTGTCAAATAAATAAATAAAATATTTATAAAAAAAAAGTATAGGTTGAGGACTGGAAGAGAGCTGATATTCCTGAAGAATATACAGAGAAGGCAGAATGAAAGGGAGAGTGTTGAAAGAAATGCAAGTTGGGAGGAAAACAAAAGGATGATTAAAGATGTGAAAAACATGAGTGTATGTCTAATACAGTGTCAGCAACCCAAAGAGATGTTTCAGCTTGAAGGGAAGGGGGATATACAGAGAATATTGCAGGAAGAGAAAAAAACTAGCAAGGAGTGCTACCAGGCAACAAGGGTCTGTTTGAAGTCAAAGGGTGTGAATTTGAACTTAGCTACTTCCTGATCTTCTCGAGTCACATGCTGCAGTCCAAGAGCAGAAGAGATATAGATAATATATGTGCTGTGTGATAGGGCTCAACACGCTGAGCACCAGGAGGGACGCTGTTGAAAGAGTGGGTGGCAAGGGCACCATCATAGCGTACAGTGAGGGTGCCGGCAAAAGAGCAGACAGCAAGGGAACCTGAGATAAGAGTGGTCGGTGAGGCTACCCGAGATAGAACCTCTGGCCAGAGTACCGCTGATAGAGCAGATAGAGTGTAGTGGCTGGTGAGGACACCAGTGACACACCAGATGACAAGTGTTCCAGCTGGAGAGGCTGAAGAGTAAAGTCAAAGGAGAGCTGAGGGACTTGGAGAACAGGGTAGGTTTGGTGTCTGTGAGGCCTGTAAGGTTTGCCCAAATGCTAATGGGAGGCAGAAGTGGAATAAAAATAAAACAGTGAGAGACTGAAGTCTGTCCACATCACAGGAGCCTTGCACATAGACACTTCTCTGGATAAGCTGCTCACCTAAAAGGGCAGGAATGAATGACGAAGCAGCCAGTGAGAAGATAGGTAGATGGCACAAATTAGTATTGGCCAAGGGGTCATGTTCTCTGAGCAGAGTCTGTATATCCATCATTTTAAACATAGTTCAAACTTAAATTGTTCACAATGTGTTTATATCCTTATTTTATAGATTGTGTGAAAGCAATTCAGCAAACTGTATTTTACATAGCATAGTGATCAAATTACCTTTTCTTCCATCTCATAATCCACTCCAAATATAGGACTGGCAGAATAGACTTTGTGAAGTGAATTGATTTCCTTAACTGATTCTTGTAGTTTTTCCACAGGATCTATTTTAAAGCCAAGAACATATCCTCCACTCTGTAAGAAAAAATAATGAAAAAACAAAAAACAAGCCTGAGGAATGGGTATTTATACTATATGATAAACTATACCCCATTGTCTAATGTTATTTCAGAGCTCCATACATAAATTGATTTTTAAAAAATTTTTGTAATGAAAAACTTAAAGAATATATAAAAATAGGAAAAAAAAAGGTATAGTAAGTGTCTATGTAGCCATCAACCAACTTCAATAAGTAGCAATATATGGCCAACTCTCTTCCATCTTTAACCTCCCCTTTCCCCAAATCTCCTCCCCTTACCCACTTAGGATTATTTTGAAGCATATCCAGATATCACATCATTTATATATACAAATATCAAAGATGAGATTTTAAGATTTAAGAAAATACACTATTGATTGTGAAGGCCAATGGAACTAAGTTTTTATTGAGCTAGACCTTGAAAGGGAAAAGACCATATATCAGAAGAAAGGGAATGGTCCAACTGAGGCTAATTCCTTGAAGAATTAGGAAAGAAACCTTAACACGACAGATTGTTGTTGAAAACTGTTAAAAAATTAAGTAGCAAAAAAAAAAAATTAAGTAGCATACTGTAAATGGTGAAAGCATATGATTTAGGTTGACAGCATATACTGTTGAGTTTAAATTCAGGTTTTACAACAAATTTGCCAGCTATATGATGCTGGGAAACATACTTTTCTTAGTCTTTTAAGCCTCAATTTTTTAAAAAAATAAATTTATTTATTTATGTTCAGTTAGCTGACACATAGTACATCATTAGTTCTTTTTTTAATGGTCTTCTGTGTGTTTCCTTCCTTCCTTTTTTTTTTTTAAATTAACATATAATGCATTATTTGCTTCAAGGGTACAGGTCTGTGAATCATCAGTCTTAACACAATTCACAGCATTCACTATAGCACATACCCTCTCCAATGTTCATAACCCAGCCTCCCCACCCCTCAACAACCCTCAGTTTGTTTCCTGAGATTAAGAGTCTCTTATGGTTTGTCTCCCTCCCAATTCCATCTTGTTTCACTTTTTCCCTCCCTACGCCCAACAACTCCCTGCCCTGCCTCTGAAATTCCCCATATCAGAGGGATCATATACATCATTAGTTTTTGATGTAGTGTTCAATGATCCATTAGTTGTGTATAATACCCAGTGCTCATCACACCACATGTCCTCCTTTATATCCATCACCTGGCCACCCATCCAAGCCTCAATTTTCTAACCATAAAACAGTTATCAACTTGTTATATTAAATAAAATAATGTACACATGATATTTGTACAGTTCCTGGAACATAGTAAGCACTCAGTAAATGGAAGCTACAAATCTGCAGGCCAGGGGAAAGGAGTGAGTAGACATTCATATTTACAGTTAGAATTTACAAGAGCACTGATTTTACAAATAAGTATATGTTTTATTTAAATGTATTTCTGCAAAGATCTGGCCTAATGGGGCACAGGAATTATAATTAGATACAGTATAACCTGCATGTGTGTGTATATTTGTATATATCTGTGTTTCTCATTGATATTCTTGTGAGTCAGTCAGACCTGACTGACTAGTTACCAGTTGAGAGACTGTGGGCAAGGTTCCTAATTTCTCCAAGCCTCAGTTTCTTGAATGTAAAATGGGGAAAAATAGTAACTGTATCATAGGGTTGTGTAAAGATTGAAGGAATGCATAAAAAATACAGTGACTTAACTCTGTCACTAAAAATAATAATCATAATGATAATAATTGTTATGTCTGTCCAACAAGGAAACATGAAACAATTTTTCCTATGAGTACAATTACTATACAACTTTAAACTCTATTCATGTTATAGCTAATATTCTTCTTGAATGTACACAGGTTACTTTATAAATAAAACAAAAAATATAGACTGTCACATAGTTTAAAAAATCTATTAAAGATTAATATGGATATATAATACCTTACCTGCTGAGAACTTTCTATGACAAGAGCTAAACCAAATTTTGAATCTCTAATCTTTATGGAACGCTAGATGTAAAATGGAAAAGAAGAAAATGCATATTTTTATTACCTGATAGTAGTGATTCTTTAGCACAAACAAATTTTTCAACTTCTACACAGTAACTGCTTTTCTTAATCTAAAGAACAGAATTCTCCCTCTTTCCTTCATTATATTCCCATAGAGATCAAGTAAATGAAAATGTCTTTACTAGAAATAGCCATCAGACTTGTAAGGAAATACGAAGGAGACGTATCTGAAGTATGCACAAATTATCTGACTCCAATATCCCCCATAATCAGGGAGTATACAAATTTTCTGAGTATTTTAAACCAAGGGCCAGCAATCTTTTAGTACTAGAGAGCCGGTGTTTTGAGTGGTTCCCAAGGCTGGGTTAGTTTTTAAAAGTCACATGAATATGACTGTCCTAGTGACAGACTGTGATGATATCAGATTGCAAGTTGTTTGGACAAAGCTGAATTCATTCCAGAGGCCATACTTGGGAACTGTATTCTTAAATAACAAAAAGCATCTATCTGAAGAATAAAAAGCACAAGGTTGTTTACTACTCAGTAATTTTGTAGTATAATAGAGATTAGGTCAGACAAGCTGTAACATATGTAAACCATATAAAACAGCAATGGACAATACAAACCCCAGTTTATCAAATACCTATTATATCTTCCCAGCCACAATTATAAATTCTTGTATTTCTTTGGATGGCCAGAAATTATTTTTTTCCTACCAGATTCTATGATTTTCTGTTTAATCTCTATCAGACTGAAACCTTGATGGCAGGCACTGTGTACTGGTTCATAATTCTCACAACTGTATTGCTGGCACCTAGCACAGCATAGGTGCTAAATACTTGGCAAATGAATGACCTGATATTCTAAAGAAACTCAAAAATCAAACAATTCAGCAAACAATTGGCTTGGGAATAGTTAGCAAAGAATCATCCTTCTTGTAAACCAGGAAATCTTTTTAAAAATGACATCTTCCAGATATCGCATACATTGTGTCTATTCAATAAATATTTGTTAATGAAACTGCTCAGTATTAAGACTACTCATATCCCGCAATAAGTGTAATTATCATAGGAAAATCACACAGGATTTTCATTAACTATTTTTTGTTCCATCTAATTTGCACTAGAGTCCTATAAGTAATTTCCTTATGTAAAACGAAATACTTCAGTTTACTGGAGTTTACTATTTGTTTCACTGAATCACATAGTAGCAGCAGCAGAAGAGATAAAAAGAACCACCTTTATTCTCAAAACAAATTGGTCTCAGATGTAGTTAGTTCCTGTTCTGGATTTTAACAGCTTTAGTTGAACTTAAGCTAAAAATCATTATTACTGGGCACCTGGGTGGCTCAGTGGGTTAAGCCTCTGCCTTTGGCTTAGGTCATGATCTCAGGGTCCTGGGATCGAGACCCGCATTATTGGGCTCTCTGCTTGGCAGGAAGCCTACTTCCTCCTCTCTCTCTCTGACTACTTGTGATCTCTCTCTGTCAAATAAATAAATAAAATCTTTAAAAAAAAATTATTACTAAAAACCATCTTAATTCCTTTCACCAAAAGGAATCCAGCTTATATTACATGCTGTCTCTGAATATAGTGAAAACAATTCATTCACAGAATAAAAGAATTCCTCTGGCTTTAAAAGCAAAGTGTCAAGAGAGCCAAAACAATGTGTGTGCATCAGTGTGCTGAAGCCAAGCAAAGAACTGCTGTATACATGCCTCATGAAAAGATTATGGAAAACTGTAGTAGCTAAAGTCCTCTGACTGGAATCTAAGAAGGACACATCTTAAAAAAAAAG
The DNA here is from genome assembly GCF_022355385.1 of Mustela nigripes. Taxonomy (NCBI): domain Eukaryota; kingdom Metazoa; phylum Chordata; class Mammalia; order Carnivora; family Mustelidae; genus Mustela; species Mustela nigripes. The sequence goes on along the minus strand of NC_081559.1, from coordinate 65,081,613 downwards.
AAAGAGAGAAAGAAATAAAGAAGAAAAGAAAGAAAAAAAGAAAAGGAAAAGGAAGAAGAGAGATACATTTTAATCTGCATAGCGACTATTTTTTTTTTTAAAGATTTTATTTATTTACTGGACAGTGAGAGAGAAAACAAGCAAGAGGCAGCAGAGGGAGAAGGAGAAACAGGATCTGCATTAAGCAGAGAGCCCAATGTGAGGCTCGATCCCAAGACCCCGGGACAATGACCTGTGCTGAAGGCAGACGCTTAACTGACTTAGCCACCCAAGTGCCCCTGTATGCTATTTAAAATTTTTAAGTCCAGTATATTTTTCTCTTAATAGCAAGTTTATAATGGTGGGGCATCCCTTGAATGTAAGTACTGTTGGGTCTTTTCTATGTTGAAACTGTAAATTATCAACATTTTAAAAGTCTGTTGTCAGCTATACTGCTGCCACTGAAAAAGAGGGAGACAATTCATCTATTCTTGAAAGTTCCATTAACAAATGAACAGAAATTATTTATTCTGCATTAAAATAAGAACACCAAAATGCATGCACTTACAATTTGCAGATATGGTATGCTGACGTTAAAACTCTCATTCATATTTGCATGCCACACGATTCTCACGTTGGTAATAAAAAAGGTTCCTAAATTTCCCTGTAAAAGACAGATACATGAGTGACCATTTGTTTGAATACTTACTCTTTATTTTCTAAACACTGGGATAATTCTAATTATCGCAGTAGCAGAGAATACCAGAATTGAATATCATGGAGAATCAATGACTTCATTATTCACTGGATCGAAGAACAATTAGCTGACTGAGGGCCTGGATTCTGAAGTTAGACTATAATCATTATGCTATCAGTACTTACCAGTTGCCTGACCATGGGCAAAAATTTGTTCTTGGTGCATTGTGTCAAATGTAAAGTGGAAATTTGATTAAATAACCCCTATAAATAAAGCCCTTATCACAATGCCTGACACATAGTAAGCATGCTGCAAGTGTTAGATCTTATTACAGCTATTGTTCAAAACGTGGGATTAAGTTAAGACAAGGAAGTTGTGGTAAGAGAAAGACAAAACATATGTGATAACTTCCATTGGTCCACGAGAGATGCTTTATGGCTCTTCAACACTAACCATGAATCAAAACTGTTTTCCAATTATATGGCCCCTCAATATTTACTCATAATTACTCCAGTATGGTAACTAAATGGTCTAAAAAAACTTTAATACCTAGTACATGACACCAAAATTAGCCACCTCTACTATTTATCCATATCATTATCTACCTCCATTTCTACCTCCTCCCCACCACATACTCCCAGAGGAATTTATATGTTGAGGTTGGGCATAAAATATTAACTTAAAAACCTAAAACCTGGGATGACCAGGTTTGAAACAACAGAAAAGACCAACTATTTCTTAATTATAATTAAGTTAATAAACATATGTAAGTATATAGATTTCCCTCCTCTACTCTCATCTTGCAAAAAATTGTCATACAAAGAATTTTATCCCCCTTATCCCTGGCCAACATCCCATTAAACAGTACTAAGTCTAACTTTATAAAGAGTAATTATTTATGTCATTCTTTCCTCTTATTTTAGAAGAGAGCAACTTACAAAACTCCTAAGGATTTTTTAAATAAAAGAATAGGAAGGCATATTTTATATTTAATAAACAGAAGTTAGGTTAACAATAACATTCCTATTTTCAGTAAAATATTTCTGACAATCCTGAGCATCTTAATTAATCAATTTAAAATGCCAGGTGCAGTGCTAGATGGCAAAGATTTAAATATGAACAGAGTGATTCCACTCCTACCCTTATAAAGCCTACAGTCTAATGCTGGGGAACAGACAAGCTCTGTATTTTAGATCAGGAACAATTTAAAGTAGTAATTAAGTACAGACTGCATAAGCAACACTCAGAAGGAAGCCTTATAGAAAGCGACTTCTAAGCTATGACCTAAAGTAGGGATCTGTAAACTATGGTTTGTGGGACAAATCTGGCCTCTCGCCTCATTTTGTATGGCCCAAGAGCCAAGAAGCCAATTTTCTTGGCCCCACAAATCAAATTTTAGATTTTTAAATAGCTAGAAAAAAGTCAAAAGAATAATAACTCATGATACGCGAATACTGTATGAAATTCAAATTTCAGGATCCATAACAAAGTTTTTTTGAAACACAGCCATGCTCATTTGTTGTCTATGTCTGGCTTCACACTACAATGGCAAGTCTGAGAAGTTATGACAGAAATGGTATGACCTGCAAAGCCTAAAATATTCACCATCTGGCCCGTCAGAGTAAAAAGCTTGCTGATTCCTGATGAGGACTTATTCAGATGTAGAGCTGGCTATTTACTACAGAACCATCATCAGAGTTTAAAACTAGAACTTTTCAAATGAGCAAAATTTATTTACAACTCAAGTTTATGATAAAATGTTTAGCAAGAAGTTCTTCATTCAAATGCTAAATTTACCCAGTGGTTATCGGTCTAACCAAAGAAACTATTCTTATGTAAGAGAAAATTTTTCTTTAGAAATTGATGTATTACTTACTCCAACTTAGATGTTTTAAATGGTCATAACTTCAAGAGCAAATGAGAAGTCATGATAATGGATATAGGAATCACCAAATGAGTTATATGTTTAATTCCATAAGGATCATTTTATTTTTTTTGAATATTTTATTATTTATTATTATTTTTAAAAATTTTAAAAATTTAAAGGCAGAGAGGCAGGCAGAGAGAGAGGGAAGCAGGCTCCCTGATGAGCAGAGAGCCCGATGAGGGGCTCGATCCCAGGACCCCGAGATCATGACCTGAGCCGAAGGCAGAGGCTTAACACACTGACCCACCCAGATACCCCTAAAGATTTTATTTTTAAGTAATCTCTACACCCAAACATGGGGTTTGAACTAACAACCCTGAGTTGCATGCTCTTCCAACCAGCCAGCCAGGCATCCCCAAAAGACCAGATTAAAAGTCTTCCATGACTGTCCACCTCATGACTATCCTCCATCAGTGTAAGTTATCAAGATGATGAGAGTAGTGTGGCATGAGGAGAAGAACATAGTTCTCAGATGAACTAGATGTGTGAAGTCACTTTTCTTTGGCCCGAGTTTTTAATCAATAAGTGAATGGAGACTGAACCAGATAATCTCTAAAGACCACTCTAGCTATAAGTTCTATGTACAACAAATGTTGCTAAAAAGAACATAAAGATATGAAAATCAGAAAATTATTTTATATGAAGAGCTTCAATACTAATTTATCAGGAGACATAATGCTATATTTTAATAGAATTAAGTGAATATTCAAACTCAATGACAAATAGGAAAATGATTACCAAAGCACTGACCCAAAAGGTTCATTAGCTTTTTGCACAATACCTGATCACTGGATAAATTCCATACTCCATTGACTTTATCATATACATGTTCTTGTGGTAATAATCGTAGTTGCTTATTTTGAATTAGTGCACTTCTCAATTTAAAATCACGATACATTTTAGAAGTTTCATATGCTCTATAAAAAAGAACAGAGACCAACCCAAACTGAAAATGTGGTTTTCCTAGGTTATGTTTACTTATCTACCAAAATATACAACTGTTAATACTTATGTATATCATTCAATTATAACAAATTTAAAAATTTACTTTTCAATAAATTTTGGTGTCACAGTCTTTTATAGACTATCATTTTACTGTAGTATTTACATATTTTATCTCAGTACCTGTTTTTAGAAGTCTAATTTTTTTTAAAGATTTTATTTATTTGACAGAGAGAGACACAGTGAGAGAAGGAGTAGGAAAGGGAGAAGCAGGCCTCCTGCCAAGCAGAGAGCCCTATGTGGGACTCGATCCCAGAACCCTGGGATCATGGCCTGAGCTGAAGGCAGATGCTTAACAACTTAGCCACCCAGGTGCCCCTAGAGGTCTAATTTTTAAGGCAACATGTATCATATATAGCACATATGAGAGGAAACATTTTCTCTTTAAGCTGAAAAACAATGCTTGCATATAATAGACTTGGAAATTATTTTTCCCTATCAAAATCCTTCTCTCCATTTCTGTTTTAGTCAAAGGAACAATTGGGCGTCCAGTTAATTTTCTCATTGCAACCGCAAACATGCTCATAGTTACCTCTATACAGAAAATTGGAATAAATCTGTACCAATCACAAAAGGGAACCTAGAACAGTGTGTATGCATGTGCAAGTGTTTGTGTGTGTGTGTATACATTTATATATATATAAAATCCCTCTTTGTTCTCTCTCCATGCCTTCCTATTGATAAATAATAAATACTGAAGAAAGTACTGTATTCAAAACTTTCTTCATGGGACGCCTGGGTGGCTCAGTTGGTTGGACGACTGCCTTCGGCTCAGGTCATGATCTTGGAGTCCCGGGATCGAGTCCCGCATCGGACTCCCAGCTCCATGGGGAGTCTGCTTCTCTCTCTGACCTTCTCCTCGTTCATGCTCTCTCTCACTGTCTCTCTCTCAAGTAAATAAATAAAATCTTTTAAAAAAAAAAACTTTCTTCAGTATTTATTATTAGTTTTGATTAGTTTTTTTTTAAAGATTTACTTATTTGAGAGAGAGCACACACAAGCAGGAGAGGGGCAGAGGGAGAGGAAGAAGGAGAGGAATAGAAAGAATCTCAAGCAGATTTCCTGATGAGTATGAAGCCCAATCATGGGGCTCAATCTCACAACCCTGAGCCAAAATCAAGACTGAGGATGCTTAACTCAGCCACCCAGGTGCCCCTCATTAGTTTTAAGTTTTTGGATTAGTTTTATTATAACATTTGATTGATTATAATTTTACCCCACAAAATTATAGGCTAATTTACTCATTTAATAAGACTAAAGAATTTTCTTAGCCTGAATAACTTTAAATGTCTTTTACATAAATCATAATATTCATTGTTAAACCTGTCATTTTAACTTTAATTGAGCTAATATATAAATTGTAAAAGAAGAAGATTTGAGCATTTGCCTATAGACCTTAATTTCCTTTAGTGCTATAATCATCGTTTAACCAGTGGACAAAATGGAAACTATTTATGCTGTGAGTTACTTGTGGGGAACACTTATTTTTATTCTATTGAAGAAAAGCAGCTTATAAGGTCCTTTCATAATCCTCTTCATATTATATTTCTAAGTAAAGTAAAATAAAGAGCTAAGGTTTAGAAATATGTCCAACACAAATTAAAAACATTCATAGTAGCTAAAAAGTGGAAACAATCCAAATGTGTATCAACAACTACTAAGAAAACAAAATATTTTTACACAATGTAATACTATTTATAGAAAGAATGAAGTACTGATAGATGCTACAACATGGATGATCAGTGAAAACACTGAAATACGACAGCTATAAAAGGTCACTATATTGTATGATTCCATTTATATTATAAGTCCCACATAGGCAGATCCATACAGAAAGAAAGAAAATCAGTAGTTGCCAGGAGCTATGAAGAGGACAGGATAGGGAAGGACTATGGGGACTACAGGGCTACAAGGGTTTCATTTTGGGGTGACAGAAATATTCCAGAATTGGTAGTGATGACAGCTACACAATCTTGTGAAAACTAAAACTATCAAACTGTAAACCTTATTTGTTTTTAAAAAAGATTTATTTGAGAGAGAGCAGAGAGAGAGAGAGAGAGCACATGAGTGGGAGGGGTGTGGTGAGAGGGGCAGATGGAGAAGCAGGCTCTCCACTGAACAGGAAGCCAGATGCCGGACTCGATCCCAGGACTCTGGGATCACGAGCCAAAGGCAGATACTTAACCAACTGAGCCACCCAGGCACCCCTCAAACTGTAAATATTAAAATAGTATTTTATACTATATGAATTACATCTCAAAAAATTTATATGATTATATAGATTAGAAATCATCAACAAAATGAAAAATCAAGTAACTAGGAAACTAAGAAATAAATTTCAACATATATGACAGATGAGGGCATAATTAAAAAATTTATAATAGAAAACTATAAATAGCCAAAAAAGGGAGAAAAATGTCTACATCACTAGTAATAAAGAAATGCAAATTTAAAAAAGTATATATACTTCTCTGTGTGAGCATAAATTTGTGTATATGTATAATAGCCTGTCATCTTAGCCAAGCTTTTAAAAGATCATTGTACTTAAGGCTGGTTAAAAACAGAGAGCTAAGGTGCTCACTTAGCAGCACATATACTAAAACTGGAATGATAACAGAGATTAGCATAGACGCCACACAACGATGACATGCAAATTTGTGAAGTGTTCCATATTTTCTGCAGTTCCCCAACTAATGGCCACCCTTTGTAGATTCACTCGAGGGAAATGATATGAGCACAATGTGCAGCACTGAATAATTAAATTGTGATGTTTTATTTGAAAAATATTCCTGCAAAGCAATTTATGATATGTGGATTGAGGCCGAGTTTCACCCAAAAAATTATGTGCAAATATGTTGTTTCTACATATCTTGGAAATGAGAAAATGTCAACTTGCATTTCCTTATAGAATTAAAAACAAAAACAAAAAAAAAACAGCAGGGCACCTGGGTGACTCAGTTACTTAAGTAGCTGCCTTTGGCTCAGGTCATGACCCAAGGGGTCCTGAGATAAAGCCCTGTGTTGGGCTCCTCATTCAGCAAGGAGTCTGCTTCTCTCTCTCTCTCTGTCCTCTGTGCTCTCACTCTCTCTCAAGTAAAAAAATAAAATTAAAAAAAAAAAGCTAAGGTAGTATAAAGAATTTAGCAACAAATGAACAAACCGCCACAAAAGAAAACAAAACTCTTAAGGGAAAACACCCAGACATGCCTTCAACTGCTAGTAAAATAACCTTTTTTTTCCCCCTAAGATTTACTTATTTATTTTAGAGAGAGAAAGTGAGAGAGCAGGGAGTGGGGGAGGGAGGGAAAGGGAGTGAGAAACTCACACTGACTCTGCACTTAGCACAGAGCCCTAGCTAGAGCTCATTCTTATAATCCTGAGATCATGACCTGAGCCAAAACCAAGAGCTGGAGGCTTAACTAACTGAGCCACCCAGGTTCCCCTAAAATAATCTTTTTTAATTCATTAACTGAATTATCCAACTTCGTTATCTATATTGAATGAACTCTCTGTTTCACTATAACTAGTTTGGTAGCTAATTTAATAGAATCTTCAAGTAGAAATTTTTATGAATCTTCAGTAGTCTTATGTGTTTTAGAAATACTTTCAAAGTGCTTATTAAATGATAATGCAATATGTTCTTCTATATATCTTCAGGATACTCCAATTTTCTGAGCTTGGAAGAAGATGGTACCATACTTATATACTTTGCTCTACAAACTTCTAAATCATAGATTGGCCTTAAAATTATTCAATATTCCATAAAGTATTATCATACCTGTGTACTGCAATCACAGAAGTAAAAAGTCTAGGACTTCCAGGAACCAAATTTGTAAATATAAACTCAAAACGAGTACTGTTACATTTTGTTAGTATATAAAGAGCTTCAGTTTGGCCTCGTAATTTCTGTAAGGACAAATTTATTTAAAAGTTCAGATTTCAAGAGCAATTTCTCATTTACAGTGAAAATAAGTCCAATATCAAATATCTAATGCTTCTTCACTATATATATTTCAATAAGATTTTTCAGACTTACAGAGTTAGCAGTCCTTGTTGTAATGCTCAATATGCAGTTGTAACCGATAGCTAAAATTCAAAAGCAAAGAATTTCAAGAACATGATATAATAAACTGAAAAATAAAAACCTCCGCATATAGAACTTTAAGTTTTTTAAAAATTACATATAAAGTACAACTTTAAAACATTTTAATATATTACTACAAATTTAAGTTAAATAATTAAAAGAACAAGTAAATTCTGCTTCTTTGCAAACATTCTTAGCTTCTTTAAGAAAGAAAGAAAGGAAGTTTGCTTCTCTAAAACCTATATATTATTATTTACTGAACATCTTAGCACCAATACCTCTAGAGAAAAAGTCTAGCAGGACAATCTAAAATAATTTTTAAAAATAAGTAAAATAAAATTTAACACAATGGAAGGTTGCACTTTTTTTTTTTTAAGATTTTATTTTTTTATTTGAGAGAGAGACAGTGAGAGAGAGCATGAGCAAGGAGAAGGTCAGAGGGATAAGCAGACTCCCCATGGAGCTGGGGGCCCGATGCGGGACTTGATCCCAGGACTCCGGGATCATGACCTGAGCTGAAGGCAGTCGTCCAATCAATTGAGCCACCCACGCATCCCGGAAGGTTGCACTTTTATTAGAGTTTAGATCTCCCTTCTACTGGATTAGTTGAAACATAGGAAATTGTCAAAGATATGCAAAGAACAAAACCATTCAGTGTAAAAGCACTAATCTCGTGTGTCTCCAAGAGACAAAACGGACTGATAAACCTTTCTTTGCAAAATGGTACAGTCTGTGGTTAGTCTAGGATTGCTAAAAAATTTTTTTAATCAATTTTTCTTCATATTTCATGGTACAGCTTTTTTGGTTATCAAAAGCCACTGTGTAAGTTCATCTGACAAAGTATTTTTTTTTTTTTTTTTTTAGTGTTCTCTAACAAAGATACTTACAAAGATTGACTCTGGGTAATGCCAAAGAATGCCAGATAATTCTTAAATTTGTTACTAAGAGTCTACCTAAAAGCAAACAGACAAAAAAGTAGGTTACCTTAAGTAAGGACCCATTTTTGCAGTAGAGAGAGATAGGCATGAAACCTCTAGCTCAGGAAGAGCAGTAACCCCCACAGATGTTCTCAGACATTTATCAACTGAACATGTTTACTGCTCTTATATATCCAGTATAAGGCATATAATGCACGACTCAGAATCCCAGAGAAACAAAATCTGATAGTTATAGATGGGATACATGTCTTCAATGCCAATAGCTTGGTTTGACTCAAATTAATAGAGAGAACTGTGTACTGGATTTTTGTCTTGGTGGAAGCTGTTCTGGAATTCTGGCAGGTTATATGTGCACAACTGAGAATGAGTATGGGATGGTATAATCACAAAGCCATTTGTTGAAATCACACTACTCAAAGGACTTTCATATATATACTAATCTCTTAACAGTTCTCATTTATATGAGCCACACTTATAAATACTTTTTCTCTTTTTTTGCAATAAGCAAAAAATTTTTTGCTCATATGAAGTTATGGCCAAGCTGAAGTCTCCTTAAGGCCTTATGTTTTTCATTCCTAACCTCAGACTGATGTTCTTACACTGACACAGAGTTAGATAAACTTCATTTCTCAAAGTGTATCTTATGAAACAGTAGTACCTATAAATGCTCTAGAAAAAAAAAGTCAAGTAAATCTGAGCATGGTAAACTATGTGTCTTACAGATTTATGATACAATTAACATACTAGCATAGCTTTGTGATAATCCTGAATAAAACTCACTTAACTTTAACATTTCTTCAACAAATTATAAACCATAGAATTTTTTTACAAAGATTTTATGTATTTATTTGATAGAAAGAGACAGACCATAAGAGATGACATACAAGCAGGGGGAGAGGGAGAAGCAGGCTTCCTGCTGAGCAGGGAGCCTGATGCGGGGCTGGGGCTCCATATGGGGCTCGATCCCAGAACCCTGGTATCATGACCCGAGTTGAAGCAGATGCTTAATGACTGATCCACCCAGGCGTTCCCACCCCCCCCAGCAAATTCTATTGATGAGTCATCTATAGCCAGGTAATATTTCTTCCTCTCTGAAAACCCTGAGAATATCCAAAATTAGAGAAACTAAGCTTGTATGAATGCTAGGGTAAGATGGATAAGGCTGTTACCAAAATAAAGGAAGGTGTTCTCAAGAGAAACTGTAGAACATAGTATGTTTGACAAAAAGTAAATAACCCAGCATTTCAAGACTATAAGATTCACTCAAGATATAGAAGAGTAGACACGGAATCTATCAGTTGGGGTCAAATGGACAACAGATGGCACATTCAAATCAGAATAACTGAGGTTTATTTATAAAAGGACTTATAAATAAGTCACTTATTAGAAAGGTATGGGTGGGGTGTCAGGAACCGTAAGTGAGTGCTGCAAACCTGTTACCACCCCAGGCCCAGTGGGACAAGGATAGGGAACAGTTAAGCAAATGTGGAAGTCCTGCATGGCTAAATACCTTGAGAAGAAAGAACTGGGGGAATAAATATCCAGACCAAACTCTCCTGATCCCCTTTGATCTTTTGGCTTGGCTTTTCCAACCCAAAGCTAGAGTGCACAAGTAGCCCCTTGACATGGTCTATACAACTCATTTTCCCTGGGCAAGGGGGAAAGGGTGATGGGTGCTGGACCTGGAGGGACAAATGTAGGCCAGTGGCACAAGCAAGAAAGATTATGGACAAACTATTCTGTTATCATAGATACAATGATTTATGTTTTCCTTACACCATTTCATGTAACTAACATTATGTCTCCACAACTGGGCTATAAGCCTAGGATATCTTTTTATTCTTTTTGATATTTGTCTATTAGAAGATTCCAGGAAAAATTATGAAGTGGTAAATAAAGCCAATAACCAACTCTAATGACCTATTTTTCTGATCTTGGTACATTTCCTATAAATCTCTAGCATTCTTAGGTTGCCTCTTTCTTGCTGAAAGGCCCCATCCTATTGCTACAAACCTAGTGTCCTAGGCATGGACTTGTCTCTCTCTGTGTTTTCAAACACCAAAATATAATTGTCTCTGATTTTCCTAATCTCGAACACTGAAATATGGCTGTTTCTTTCCCGTACAGCTTCAGTGCAAAGCTAATCTGATAATTTCGTGTCAGGGTGCTTAAAGTTGAAATGGATTAAAAGTGCTAATCTTTTGGGGGTATTTATAGTTTTAACATGGGTTCCTGAACTTAATGAATGCCTTAATTCAGCAATTTTCAAACTGCTGCAAAGGAGAGGAAGAAGGCTAAAAGGCAGGACTCCCCTTCTTTTTTCTACCTTCTTATTTACTAGAAGCTCTATACCCACCTGTAACATTTCAGTTTCTGAGGAATGTTTCTGAGGCGAGTATACATACAGTTATTTTTAGGAATAGGAAGATTTCAGGTACCCACTGTGATGGACACTTCTGGCCAGGGAGGTGTTTTGCCCTCTCTATTCCAAAGTGCTAGTATAAGATTCTGCACTCAATGAATACCCAATGAACCAAAAAATGTTCTATTACCCACAGTCTCTGTCTCGAATGACAGATGGACTGTCACATAAGAGTTCCTGCCAGTCTATATGAGAACCACCAAATTTTCTCTTGGCTTCCTTAAGTTAATTTAGGTTTGTCAAGATCCAGGTACCTAGAGATGATTATTCCACCCTCAAAGGCTCAAAGGCACAAGCTAAAACTTCTTGTTTGCTGCTAAACCTTCATACCTCACTCTCACTTGGGCCTGATACTAGGAATCACTTCATAAATGTGATCTAAGCATTCTTTTAAGGATGGACCCTTGCCATTGACAGGATCTGCCTATTGTGGTGGTGATGATAGGTGCCCTTCACAGGGAAGAAAGGACCGCAACTAAGAGCTGCTTACATTCCACCCCAGAGCAGACCAGAGGAAAGACCCAGAGAGCAAGTGGCTGCTTGAAAGGCTGCAGTAGTTTACTGTGTAGCCTCTAGGATTTACTGATCCTTCTTACCTGAAAGAGGTTTTTTACTATTTACTCTTCTCTTCAATAATAGGTTTATGACCCATCCTCCTAAACCTCCCTTTCTCTAAAAGACCTTTTCAGAGATACTAGACTGCCCACTCATCCCCTATTTTTTTACACCCAAAACAACAGTAGTGATGCTTACAAGAACTGGTCACTGGATGCTAGTTTTATGTACAGCTGTTGTATGCAGCTTGGACTTTTCAAAGTTCTAGCCTTTGGGGAATTTGATTTGGGGGGACTCTAGAGTCCAACTCTGGCTGTTCCTCAGTGACATACACAGATGTCTCACAAGACTTTTCACTGCTTAACCTACACTAGACTTAACAGTACAGCACTAAATTTGCTCTCCACATGTCTATCTCCAGGTGTCAGTCTCAAGGGATCATGAATTACTCTTGGATTTCTTAAAAGGAAGCATGGCTCCAGATAGCACAGCTATGACCTACTTATGTTCCACGACCTCATATTCTTTTCATGAGGAGGCAGATTCAAAAGTCAGAACTATCCCATGGCCCTTACAAACAGGGATCCTGAAGTTTTAACAGTTATGTTGGAGAAAGCTGATATCAAAACTGAGACTTACTGAAGGGACCAAACTTCTGAGGAAGAACCTGTATTCCCTGGCTGAAGGTTTTTTTTTAGATTTTATTTACTTATTTGACACAGAGAGAGAGATCACAAGTAGGCAGAGAGGCAGGCAAAGAGGGAGGGGGAAGCAGGCTCCCCTGCCTCATGTGGGGCTTGATCCCATGACCATGGGATCATGACCTGAGCCAAAGGCAGAAGCTTAACCCACTGAGCCACCCAGGCGGCCCTGGCTAAAGGTTTAATACCCATCTTTCTCCTGTTTAAGTCTGAGAAAATTCTTATGTGGATTTAACTCTTTTACTGTCACAATTACATTTCTTTTATATCTTACTCTCCAGTTAATATGATTTAACATTTGGAAATCAAACCAGAAATATAAAACATATTAGGAAATATACTCACCTCTATCCCCATTATTTCCTTTGGTGTCTTCAATTGAATCTAAACAATCAATAAGGACTTCTCCAGGTCTTGTTTTCATTTGTCTAAAATAAATATCGAGGCTTTAATAGCTACAACCATACCCACTTACAATCTAGTTAGAGAGAGAAGAGACATATGCATATAAAACAACCATCAGTATAAATGATACAGTACCAAACGCTCATGCATTTGAAAATAGGGGCTTAAGAACTTTAAGAGTCTGGAGACCCGTGGAGCCTGGAGTAATCAGGGACATGTAGAAAAGCCAGAAGTAGGAGAGGTAGGATTTGGAGAAATGAGAGAGAGAGGGAGGAGAGTGGTTAAAGACCAGAAAAAAGAAATAATATGTGGAATGTGGAAAGATGGGCCTAGCTAGGGAAGAAGATCCATGTTAAGAGGTAGTGAGAAATACATGCCACTACCTCTGAATGCTTAGTCAGATAGGTATGGGCCTTATCCTGTGGACAATGGAAAACCCTCAGAGGTTTCTGAGTAGATGAAAGAGGTTAGGCAGTTACGGAAGGAGCAAGTTAAAGCATCATTAGGAATCGGTAAACAATTAGATACAGGGAATAAAAGGAAATAAAGAGGCAAGAATAGTTTGCTGTCAGACAGAATGCATTCCAGAGTGTCCCCAAACAAACAGAACCTAGTAGAATATGTGGTAGGAAATTCTAACACATTCTCCATACAGCTGACCCAATTACCTACTCAAAATACAGATATGATCATAATATAACTTTTCTGCCTAAGAATCTTCCATGTCATCCCACTGCCACAAAAATTATGTCCAAAATCCTGCGCTAAACATTTTATAATCTGGCTAATCTACCTGTTTGTTCCTCCATCCTCCACTTGCAGACTTTGCCTTCCAGCCAATGCCGTTTGTACTTCCAAGACTTTGCTCCCAGTGTTTTGTTTTCTTTTTTTTCTGGAATACTCTCCTGTCTACCATGACAAGGCCCTGTCTAGTCTTCAGGGTTGAACACAAATATTATTTCTTCTTCAAGGCATTCTCCAGGCAAAATGAACCATTCTGTTCCTATGATACCCCAGCTTTTTGTTCATTTTTTTTCAGGATGGATATTTACCACATTTTAAATAAATAGTTGTCTATGTGTATCTCCTGCACTAAAATGGGTGGCAGGTAATCATTTTCTATTATTTTTGTATCTCTAGCTATCAGCATAGTACCTAGAACATAATAAGCATTTGATAAATGCAGCATAGTACCTAGAACATAATAAGCATTTGATAAATGTTCAAGAAAATGGAAGTGTTCATGAAATGGACCTTTGCTTGGTTTAAGAACCCTCCGAGAATAATAGAAAAAGTCATAGAATGTGTGCAGTCTGTAACCATTGTTTATAAATTCCCTTCCCTCACAACTTCTTAAAGGATCTAAGACCCTGTTAGTTTTAGATACCAAGCCATAACTAAGCCTGGGAAATTATTTCATTTTCTAAGGTTTTGGTCATGATAGGGAATCATAGGAAGTGGCTAAGAAGCTTCATACCTTAACCCGAGAAGCATCACAGTCTTCCAACAGTTAATTTCTCAATGGACATTTCGCCCCTGGTCTTTGGGTAGGAAGGTTGTATTTTTTTCTTTAAAGCATGACATTAAAAAACAAAAACAAAAAACCCAGGGTTTCTGTTGAGAGGTTCCAAAAAGTAGCTTCTTCCCCCCACTGGCGATTTAAATGAATGGCAAGATGGAAGCTTATCATGGAAACCAAGTTCTCAAGAGGTTAGCCATTATGGGAAATGCTTATTCCCACCTCCTTTGTTTTACGAAGAGACTCGAGCTTAAAATGGCGAGGCCTAAGGGTCTACAATATGTGTCGCTATTCCAGACCTAGTTTCAGAACCCCGGTCTCCTCTGAGTCCCTTCCAAACGTCCCCCATCACAGAAGAGGAGCACTCCCAAGCTCACTTGGGTGTACTTGAACGCCCAAGTCCTAGATGGTCCCGGACGTACTTGGGCTCAGTTTCCCGCTAGGTGCCCGGGACCCTCTTTCTCTGCCTGGAATTCTCTTTCCCCAGATCTCTGAAACGGTTTCATTGAGATGAATTCCCTCAATGGCCAAGCCAATCTGGGATCTCCCGGGGACCACAGGCTCAAACCCCCTCCCGCTCTCGCGAGGGCCGTGAGCTGTGGGGGCGCAGCCTCCTCCAGAAACCGCGCCGCGGCGTCCTCTATAGGCCGTAGGAGCGACTTACTGCGAGGAGACGTCGAAGCGGACATCCCGGTCCTCCCAAAGCGCGTCCAGCACCGACATGGTGACCGAGGCCCAACACGGGCACTCTCCACAGCGGTGGAGGCCGAGTGGCGTCTCACTGGCTCCCAGGCAACGGACCGCCTCTGTCACGACGTCTACGGCGGGCGCCGAGATCCAAGCTTCCTGAGGTAGAGTGCGCGCTCTCCGCCTCCGCCCCGCCGCCGCGTCGCGTTGTTAAGCGGATTTGAGGCTCCAGGCGGGGTTGGGCGGCCCCGGCCCAGGAGCTTGTGCTTGACCTCTGAATGACTTTCCGGGCCTCCAAACAGACATTCTTAAGCCATTCCACCCTCTTCCCCCATTTTGCTACAGTCAAGAAATTTAAACTTAAAAACTCTTAATTCTTTACCTGGCCCCGCCAGATCTGGTCCTGCCCACCTGTCCGACCTCTTGCTAACTCAATCTTTCTGCATACATTCCAGCTAGGCGCGCGGGGGGTGGGGTGGGGGGCTTTCTCTGCCAGGAATTCTCTTTCCCAGATCTCTGCATGACCCGGCCTCTGTCACTTAAGTCTCAGCTCAGATGTCGACAGAGGCTGTCCCTGATCTTTCTTTCACCCCTACATACGCCGAGCACCCGGAGGGCAGCACTTGATCTATCTAGTTTGCTTTGAACAGTAGCTGGCGCAGAGTAGGCACTGGAAAACTTTTCAAATGAATTAAAATGCCTTCCTTCCCTCAACTTCTGACAATTCTTTAAAGTAGTGGTTTTTAAAGTGTGATCTGGGGATCTCTGGAGTTCCTTAAGATCCTTTCAGGCCACCTAGAAGGTCAAACTATATGCACAATAATACGAAGACATTCTTTGCCTTTGTAACTTATTTATTCATTGAATGTGCAGTGGCGTTTTCCAGAAGCCATACGATGTGTAATTGTATGTGGAAGCAGGTGTGAGAGTCCAGGTGTCTTCCATTAGCCAGAGGAAGAAGACTTGCAAAAATGTAAGACAGTGCTACTCTTCTCACATTTGGGGGTGTGTGTGTGATATAATTTTTTAAAAAATGTTATCCACTTTGGGCACCTGGGTGGCTCTGTGGTTGGGGTATCTGCCTTCTGCTCCAGTCGTGGTCCCAGAATCCTGGGTTTGAGTCCTGCATCAGGCTCCCTGCTCAACAAGGAGTCTCCTTCTCTTCCCTTATGCACATTCTCTCTCTCTCCTCTCTCTCTGAAGTAAGTAAATAAAATCTTTAAAAGATGTTATGTATGTTAACATATAATGAATTTACTACTCTTTAATGACTCAGTAAATGACATTTTAAATATCTTACTAAAAATCAATGCATATAACCCATATAAACAAAAGTTCTTTCAGGTCCTCAGTAAGTTTTTTTTTTTTAAATCTCAATAATGTTTATAAGAATATAAAGGGATCCTGAAGTCATAGGTTTGATAACTGCAGTTTTAAATTATCTAGAGCACCTCTGCGGTAGGTTCTTTGCCAAATACTAGAAATGTGAAAGACCACAGGAGTTTTTCTCAGGTTGAAGAAAATAATGAAGACAAAGGAACATACTTAAGTGGCCCCCAATGAGTCAGGCCCTTGTAAAAGCCTCTTGCTATGGGTGTAGGCAGAATCTGTGACTTGCTTCTAGCCAATAGACTATGGCAAAAGTGATGGGATGTGAAAGTGGTGGGGTATCATTTCCATGATTATGTTGTTATGTAAGACTTGATCTTAGCTGACTGCAGCAAGACTCTCCTGCTTGCCTTAAAGAAGCCAGTTGTGGGGCGCCTGGGTGGTTCAGTGGGTTAAAGCCTCTGCCTTCGGCTCAGGTCATGATCTCAGGGTCCTGGGATGGAGCCCCGCATTGGGCTCTCTGCTCAGCGGGGAGCCTGCTTCCTCCTCTCTCTCTGCCTGCCTCTCTGCCTGCCTCTCTGTGTCCTTGTGATCTCTCTCTCTGTGAATGAATAAATAAAATGAATAAATAAAATCTTAAAAAAAAAAAAAAAAGGAAAAGAAGAAGAAGAAGAAGCCAGTTGCTATGATGTGGCCTTTAGGGCCAGTAACCTCAGTTATATAAGCGCAAGGAACGGGAATTTGCCTGCAACCTGAATGAGGTTGGAAGCAGATCTTTCTCCAGTAAAACTTCTGATAAGCCCTTTGCTCAAGGAGTATTTAGCTTGCAGCCTGGCTTGACCATAAGCAGAAAACCTAGAAAAACCATGCTTGTAGTTCTGATCTACAGAACAAGGAGATAATACATGTCTGTTGTTTTAAGCTGCTGAATTGGTGGTAATTTGATATATGCAATAACAGAGAACTAAGACAGGTTGTAGAATCAAGGGTGCTGCTACTCGAACAAACAGCAGAGGCTAAGACCCAGCAAAATTCCGGTAGGAAGCAGGCTGATAAAATTTCAAACCTGCACGTACGTTTTACCTTTCATGAAAAGGCAAGGATGGAAGTTTCGAACTGAAATATCTCTAACTGTTCTTCTGTGCTTAGCCCACCATTGTGTGATGGAAGTGTGGGGGACAGACAACTGGTCTCTTTAGTTTCCCAAGTCTGTCAAGAGGAATTGTGCTTCGAGGAACTGTACTTAATGGTTTATAGCCCGGAACATTATTTGCACCACATATAGATGATTTAGATGATGAGATCATGGATTTTGAGCTGCCAGTGTAATGGAGGCGAAAGGAACCTTGGGAGGGAGCGAATTGTATTTTTTTCCTTTGGGTGGAGCATGAATTGTTGAGTGCCAAAGTGTAGACTATGGAGACAGAATTCTGAATGACCCCTAAAATTCTTGTTCTCCTTACGTGCATACCTTATCTAGTCACTTTCCCTCGAGCATGGAAGAATCTATGACTATTAATAAGATATCAGCCCTGTCATGAAATTATGTTATGTGGCAAAAATGAGATTTTGCAGATATGATTAATGTCCTTCAAATTCATCAAAAAGGGAGGCTATCTGGGGGCACCTGGGTGGCTCAGTGGGTTGAGCCTCTGCCTTCGGCTCGGGTCATGATCTCAGGGTCCTGGGATTGAGTCCCGCATGGGGCTCTCTGCTCAGCGGGGAGCCTGCTTCCTCCTCTCTCTCTCTCTGCCTGCCTCTCTGCCTACTTGTGATCTCTCTCTGTCAAATAAATAAATAAAATCTTAAAAAAAAAAAAAAAAGGGAGGCTATCTGTAGTGGGCCTGACCTTATCAGGTGAACCCTTAAAGAGGATTTTTTTCCTGCAGGATTTGTTGAAATAGTAGCCAAGTTATGAGAAAGCCACATGGCTAGGAACGGAGGGTAGCCTCTAGGAGCTGAGAGAGCCAGCAAGAAAACAAACTGCAGCCATCTAATTATGAGGAACCTAATTCTGCCAACCCAAATGAGCCTGGAAGAGAACCCCAAGCCTCAGATGGGATCATGTCTTGCTGACACCTTGATTTCAGGTGAGACCCTAAGCAATGAACTCAGCCCAGACTCCTGAGCCATGGAAACTGAGACAATAAATTTGTGTTGTTTTAAATTTTAAAGATTGTGAAAATTTGTTGTGAAGCATATTAAATTAATATACTGAAATTACAGTAAGATTTTTTTTAAAAGATTTTATTTATTTACTTGAGAGAGAGACAGTGAGAGAGAGCATGAACGAGGAGAAGGTCAGAGAGAGAAGCAGACTCCCCATGGAGCTGGGAGTCCGATGCGGGACTCGATCCCGGGACTCCAGGATCATGACCTGAGCCGAAGGCAGTCGTCCAACCAACTGAGCCACCCAGGCGTCCCAATTACAGTAAGATTTTTGTAATGAAGACTGAAATGAAGACATATTTTTCAATGTGCTTATAACTAGAACTTCATATATTCTGTTTCCCAGACTTTATTTTTCTCTTGCCTTTGCAAGGAAAGTTTGTGTGTGTGTGTGTGCTTAAACGTTTATTGTTTAAACGTTTAAAATTTTTGAATAAATTTTACTGAAGTATGATTTACATAGAAAAATGCATCTGTGGGGTGCCTGGGTGGCTTGGTCAGTTAAGCATCTGCCTTTGGCTCAGGTCATGATCCCAGGGGTTTAGGATCAAGCCCCGAATGGAGCTCCCTGCTCAGCGGGGAGCCTGCTTCCCCAACTCTTCCCCTTTCCTCTAAACCTGTTTGTTTCCTGGAGTCCATTGTCTCTCATGGTTCCTCTTCCCTTCTGATTTCGCCCTCTTTGTTTTTCACTTACTTCTCCTAATGTCCTCTAGGCTATTCCTTATGTTCCATAAATAAATAAAACTATATGATAATTGACTTTCTCTATTTGACTTATTATTTCACTTAGCATAATCTCCTCCAGTCCATCCATGTTGATGCAAAAGTTGGGAATTCATTATTTCTTATGGCTGAGTAGTATTTCATTTTATATGTGGGTCATATTTTCTTTATCCATTCATCTTTTGAAGGGCATTTCGGCTCTTTCCACAGTTTGGCTATTATGAACATTGCTGCCATGAACACTGTGGGTGTGTATGGCTCTTCTTTTCACTACATCTGTATCTTTGGGGTAAATACCCAGTAGTGCAATTGCTGGGTCATTGGGTAGCTCCATTTTTAACTTTTTGAGGAACCTTCACATTATTTTCCAAAGTGGCTGTACCGACTTGCATTCCCACCAACAGAGTAAGAGGGTTCCCCTTGCTATACAGACTCTCCAACATTTGTTGTTTCTTGCCTTGTCAATTTTTGCCATTTTGACTGGTATAGGGTAGTATCTCAGTGTGGTTTTGAGTTGAATTTCCGGGATGGCTAATGATGATGAACCTTTTTTTCATGTGTCTGTCTGCCATTTGTATGTCTTCTTTGGAGAAGTCTGTTCATGTCTTCCACCCATTTTTTGACTTGTTTGTTTTTTAGGTGTTGAGTTTGAGAAGTTCTTTATATATCTTGGATATCAGCCCTTTGTCTGTAGTATCATTTACAAATATCTTCTCCCATTCCGTGGGACTTCATTTTGTTGACTGTTTCCTTTGCTGTGCAGAAGCTTTTTATTGTAATGATGTCCCAAAAGTTCATTGTTGCTTTTGTTTCCATTGCCTTTGGAAACTTGTCTTGAAAGAAGTTGCTGTGGCCAGTGTTGAAAAGGTTACTGCCTATGTTATTCTGTCTCGCGTTGAGGTATTTCATTCACTTTTGTCTTATCTTTGTGTATGGTGTAGGAGAATGGTTGAGTTTCATTCTTCTGCATATAGCTGTCCAATTTCCCCAGCACCATTTATTGAAGAGACTGTCTTTTCTTCATTGGATATTTTTTTTCTGCTTTGTTGAAGATTATTTGACCATAGAGTTGAAGGTCCATATCTGGGCTCTCTGTTCTGTTCCATTGATCTATGTGTCTGTTTTTGTACTAATACCAAACTGTCTTGGTGATCACAGCTTTGTAATATAGCTCAAAATCAGACAACATGATGCCCCCAGCTTTGTTTTTATTTTTCAACATTTCCTTGGTGATTTGGGGGCTTTTCTCATTCTGTACAAATTTTAGGATTGTTTGTTCCAGCACTTTGAAAAATGCCGTTGGTATTTTGATCAAGAGGGCATTGAAAGTATTAATTGCTCTGGGAAGCATAGACATTTTATTTTATTTTAAAGATTTTATTTATTTATTTGACAGACAGAGATCATAAGTAGGCAGAGAGGCAGACAGAGAGAGAGGGAGAAGCAGGCTCCCCGCTAAGCAGAGAGCCCAATGCGGGGCTCAATCCCAGGACTCTGGGATCATGACCCGAGCTGAAGGCAGTGGCTTAACCACTGAGCCACCCAGGCGCCCCAAGCATAGACAGTTTAATGATGTTTATTTTTCCGATCTATCAGTGTGGAATGTTTTTCCATGTTTCTGTGTCTTTTTCAATTTCTTTCATGAGTGTTCTGTGGTTTCTAGATTATAGATCCTTCACCTCTTTGGTTAGGTTTGGTTATGGTTTTTGGTGCTACTGTAAATAGAATCAATTCCCTAATCTCTCTTTCTACAGTTACATTATTAGTGTATAGGAAAGCAACTGATTTCTGTGCATTGATTTTGTATCTTGTCAAATTACTGGATTGCTGTATGAGTTCTAGTAATTTAGGAGTGGAGTCTTTTGGATTTTCCACATAAAGTTTCATGTCATCTGTGAAGAGAGAGAGTTTGACTTCTTCTTTGCCAATTTGAATACCCTTTATTTCTTTTTGTTGTCTGATTGCTGTTACTAGGACTTCTAATACTATGTTGAACAATAATGGCGAGAGTGCGTATCCTTGTCATGCTCCTGATCTTAAGGGAAAGGTTCTCAGCTTTTCCTATTGTGAATGATATTTGCTGTGGGATTTTCATAGATGGTTTTTGTGAAATTGAAGAATGTTCCCTCTATCTAGACACTCTGAAGAGTTTTAATCAGGAAATGATACCATATTTTGTCAAATGCTTTTTCTGCATCAATTGAGACACAACACCATATGGTTCTTCTCTCTCCTCTTATTGTGTCCTGTCACATTGATTGATTTGTAATGTTGAGCCACCCTTGAATCCCAGGGATAAATCCCACCTGGTTGTGGTTTATAATCCTTTTAAGGTACTGTTGGATCCTATTAGCTAGGATCTTATTGAGATTCTTGGCATCCATATTCATCAGGTATATTGGTCTGAAATTCTCCTTTTTGCTGGGGTTTGTGCCTGGTTTGGGGATCAAGATAATGCTGGCTTTATAGAAAGAATATGGAAGTTTTCCTTCTGTTTCTATTTTTTGAAACAGCTTCAGGAGAATAGGTATTATTTCTTCTTTGAATGTTTGGTAGAATTCCTCAGGGAATCCATCAGGTCCTTGACTCTTGTTTTTTGGGAGGTTTTTGATCACTGCTTCAATCTCGTTACTAGGTATTGGTCTATTCAGGTTGTCAATTTCTTCCTGTTTCAGTCTTGGAAGTTTATACGTTTCCAGAAATGTATCCATTTATTCTACATTGCTTAACTTATTGGCATATAACTGTTGATAATAATTTCTGATGATTGTTTCTGTTTCCTTGGTGTTAGTCATGATCTCTCCCTTTTCATTCATAATTTTATTAAATTTGGGTCCTCTCTTCTTTTGGATTAGTTTTGGCAGTGGTTTATTAATCTTATTAATTCTTTCAGAATCACCTTCTAGTTTCACTGATGTGTTCTACTGTATCTCTAGTTTCTAACTCATTGATCTCTTCTCTAATCTTAATTATGTCCCTTCTTGTGCATGGGGTTGGCTTAATTTATTGTTGATTTTCCAGTTCTTTTAGGTGTGAAGAGAGTTGGTATATTCAGGATTTTTCAGTTTTTTTGAGTGAGTCTTGGATGGCTATGTATTTCTCCTGTAGGACTGTCTTTGCAGTATCTCATAGATTTTGGACAGATGTGTTTTCATTCTTGTTGCTTTCCATGAATTGTTTAAGTTCTTTGATTTCCTGGTTGACCCAAACATTCTTAAGCAGGATGGTCGGTAGCTTCCAAATGTTTGAATTTCTTCCAAATTTTTCTTGTGATTGAGTTCCAGTTCAAAGCATTGTGGTCTGAGAATATCATATCAGTTGAGCCCTGATTTGTGACCCAGTATGTGGTCTATTTTGGAGAAAGTTCCATGTGTACTCAAGGAGAATGAGTATTCTGTTGTTTTAGGTGGAATGTTCTGTGTATACCTATGAGGTCCATCTGTATGTCATTCAAAGCTCTTGTTTCTTTGCTGATTTTCTGCTTAAATGATCCGTCTATTGCTGGGAGTGGAGTGTTGAGGTCTCCTACTGTAGCTTATGTCAAAAATATCAACCACAATCCAGGCAAGGTGCACCCTGGGAATGTTCAGAGCGATCAGAGGCCACCACCAAAGAAATCCAGCCAACATGAAACCCAAGAATAAGATTTGTAAAGTTAGGGAAAAAAGAGGGGTTGAGGCAAGGGGAGGGGGCTATAAACTCTTAATGTGGGTGAGGTTGGGTGTTTTCGTTCTTCCTGTGTGTATTTTGGTCTCTTTGTTAGGGAACATTGTTTCCCAGAGTTATAGGAAATTAAAACTGGTGTGTATATAAAGATAGTATTGATTAGGTAAAAAAAGGACTGCATTGAAGCTTATATCTATATCTATATATGTATAAAAAGAAAAAGAGAAAAAAGTATGTGTGTGAAACAATAGAAGTTAAAAAGTTACTATGGAATATGTTGTATTAAGCATCTAGTTGAAATGCTAAGTAGGTAAAAAGAAAAAGCTGAGAAGAAGCATGAGAAAGCATAAAAAAGTTATATCTAAGAAATACACAGGCTGTGAGGCAATACCAGGAGTTCAGTATACTATTTTCCCCTGTTTTACAGTTTTATGAGGACCCTCAGGTTGTTGTCCTCTTGTTCGTCCAGCTTGTCTTCTGCGGAGGGGCCTGCCACACTGTTTTTCAGGCAACCCTGCTTCTTCGGAGTTGCCCAGCCCCGTATCAAGGGGCTGGGCTCCATGGAAACTGGTATTTTAGACTTTTGTCCTCGGTGGCTTTTTGTGCCTTTTCAGAGGGTCAGGGCAAAGGAGAATGTTGTGCCAGACCTCTGTCCCAGAGGGGAGAGGGCACAATCTGCTTCTCTCTGAACCCTCTAGAACACAGTCTCCCCCTCTGTGAGCGCCACTGAAAACTGCAGCCTCCCACAGGCACTGCATGCCCCCAACAATTGTCTCAGTGGTCTACCCAGGCCCCCGCTTGTGTCTGCCCCCTGTGCCTCCAAAACTGTGAAGGATCTGGTTCCAGCCAACCCCTAAGGCCCACAGGCACAGGTCCATGCAAGGGGCCCAGTGAGTCCAGTGTTTGCCCCTTAAGCTCATGGATTCTGTTTGATGGCTGTTATCAGGTGCTTCCCATCTGTCACTGGTCCCCAAGTGCAGGATGTTTTTGCACTGGGGTATTATTTACTTCCCAGAGGGTAGCTTCTGGTGGGCCCTTCCCTCCTCTGTTTAGCCTCCGATATCTGTCCTGGCAATTACAACTCCCATCCTTTGTGCCTTTGGACTGAAGAGCCTCTGCCCCTGTAGAGATCCAGATATATATAATCTTACATTTCAGGCAGATTTCATGGTTGTTCAGACTGGCTTGGTAAATATCCAGCTAAATTCAGGGGACCGGTTGAAATGGAGTCCTCTACTAGTCTGCCATCTTGCCCTTCCCCCAGAGCACCTTAAATCCAGCTTCTACTTTTTATTGTGTGTTCATAATACATTGGATATCCTAGTGGTTGGTATTCTTTCTGGCAAGAAGACACATTTTACTAGGAAGACATTCAGTAAGCCAAAAATATTTTATGATCTTAATATTAAAAAAATATGAAATCTTGAATGTATTTAGCATTAACTGTGCATTAGTAAAAATATGTTACTCTGTTCAATTAGGTGGCAATCAATATTGATTGAAACATATTTCTATCAAAATAAAATTATTGCACCTAGAAACAAATTTCTAAGTCTAACTACTAGAAAATGGGTACTAAGCAAAAAGCCTTTAGAGAGAGATGTAATTATATCCGTGCTTTTCCAAGTGTTTGATCTGTTCTTTAGCTCTGATCTATTCCTTAGCTTTTATGTGAAGATAATCATTAAATACATGTCACAAGTCCCTGAGTAACATTTACTGTAAGCTCTTTTAAAATGTAGAAGAGCTACTAGATGGTTTTAATGTTCCCATAAATTTTTATTTTGAATAAATGTGTATACTGAAATGTTGAATTTATGGAATCCTTTGTTCTTTTGTTGAAAAAAGATGTTCTTACTATAAAGAAGTTGTGGAATCCATTTAAAGATTTTAAGTTTATGCAAAATAAAATGAAACATGGTTTATTTATAAGATGGTCTATGGAATGCATGGACATCATAGGGGATGCATTAAGAAATAATGTTTCCAGGGCACCTGGGTGGCTCAGTGGGTTAAGCCGCTGCCTTCGGCTCAGGTCATGATCTCAGGGTCCTGGGATCGAGTCCTGCATCAGGCTCTCTGCTCCACAGGGAGCCTGCTTCTTCCTCTTTCTCTCTCTGCCTGCCTCTCTGCCTACTTGTGATCTCTCTCTGTTGAATAAATAAATAAAATCTTAAAAAAAAAAAAGAAATGATGTTTCCTTATATCACTGAAAAGGAATGAAAGAACTGCTTAGCAACTGGGTGAAACACAAAAATTCTTAATTTGTGAATATTTATCAGCAGCTAGTATATGCTGTCAAGAACACTATGCCATGCTCAAAAACAAGTGAACGAGAGAGAGAGCGTGCACACAAGCTGTGGGAGAGGCAGAGGGAGAGAAAGAAGCAGATTCCTTCTGAGCAGGGAGCCCGATGCGGGGCTAGATCCTAGGACTCTGGGATCATGACCTGAGCTGAAGGCAGGCACTTAACTGAGTGAGCCACCCAGGCACCCCGAAACTTGTTCATTTTCTTAACGTATTGCATCCAAAGTAGATGTATTCTTGCTCAGGTAGATTGAGTTGAGTTTAGTGTAAAAAGTTGGCAATGGATTATGCAGAGGAGGCAAATCTCAGCTTTAATGGGGACAACAAATGGTAGGGTAGGGAAGAGAGGAAGGCTATGTACTCCTCATCTTGTGTCTTCCTACCTAGTTCTCATGGTAATAGTTACAGCCACTCTATTTCAATGCTACCAGTAATAGGTATCAGGCCTTTTCTCTTCCCAGTGTCAACAGCCCCATTAATCTGGTCAAATTTTAAACAAACCAGTGATTCTGAAGTGAATCACTCTATTTCCATTTACTATACTTCAGTGTGTCTTCCCTAAACTTTAATAGGATGAGTTCTTTATCATTATCGTTATCAAGCCAGATTACGCCCAAATTCTAGCATTACATCTCATTATTTACTGATGACCAGGAATTCTGAACCACTGAACTGATTACCAGTATGTGCCTGTACTTTCTTTATGCTGTTTCCTGCCTACACTGTCCTTCCTAAAATAAATCTATCAGACTATCCAGTTATACTCCAAAATTCATTTATTTATATTATGACAACCTCCCCTAAAAACCGGGTAAAACGCTATATATTGACCATTATTGCCAAAATGATAGACATTTCTTTGGCAGCCACTTTACCAAAACTAAGCAGTCATTTATAACCATACAATAGTACAATTGTATTACACATACATGGCTTTGATCTCAGTTGGTCAACATCATAATTCCTGTCTTCTGTATAAAAAAGAACAAGGAAAATGTCTAATTATTTATATTTTGTTATTGATCATATTTATAAAACATTTTATAAACATTGTAAACTCATACTTCCAAGGTAGATTTACTATGGTACCCAAAGTTATTTTAATAGCATGCCATTAGTAGTACATAGTAACACATTTAGAAGGCTATTATTTTGTTTTACAATATGATCTGTACACTCAAATTGAACTTCAGTGCTCAATGGACTGATAACATAGCAATTCCTCACAGCATTAAACATAAATGTTATGAATGGAATGGGTTTAATTGTTACTGTTCTTTCGTGCAAATCCAAAACACAAAAACAATCTGATGACGTTGGGGCTATTTACAGTACATTAAACAGCAGGTTAATTTTAACGATTAAAGAAGGTATAGAATTATAGAATGAAGAAAAAAGTCATTGCCTAATTCTTAGAATTTCTATTATCTGCTGATTATAACAACCAGTGAAGTTGAGAAAAATCCTTTTTGTAAGCTATACTATTATCTATACCAATAAAAAAGTTAACAGTATGAAAAATGCTTTCCAGAAGGCTGTCAGCTTATTTACCTTTAGGATACTCACACGGGGGGGGGGGGGGGGGGGGGGGGGGGGGGGGGGGGGAAGGGGGGA